>NW_025534343.1:0-219262 GCF_020615455.1 Coregonus clupeaformis | reverse complement strand
AGACTGTCCAGTCTTCTGTTAGAACCACATAACTAGAGACTTTCCAGTCTTCAGTTAGAACCACAGAACTAGAGAATGTTCAGTCTTCTGTTAGAACCACAGAACTAGAGACTGTCCAGTCTTCTATTAGAACCACATAACTAGATGATGTTCAGTCAACAGTTAGAACCACAAAACTAGAGACTGTTAAGACTTCTATTAGAACCACAGAACTAGAGACTGTTCAGTCTTCTGTTAGAACCACAGAACTAGAGACTGTCCAGTCTTCTGTTAGAACCACAGAACTAGAGGCTGTCCAGTATTCTGTTAGAACCACAGAACTAGAGACTGTTCAATCTTCTATTAGAACCACAGAACTAGAGACTGTTCAGTCTTCTATTAGAACCACAGAACTAGAGACCTTCCAGTCTTCTAAGTTAGAACCACAGAACTAGAGACTGTCCATTCTTCTTTTAGAACCACAGAACTAGAGACTGTTCAGTCTTCTGTTAGAACCACAGAACTAGAGACTGTCCGGTCTTCTATTAGAACCACAGAACTAGAGACCTTCCAGTCTTCTGTTAGAACCACAGAACTAGAGACTGTCCAGTCTTCTATTAGAACCACAGAACTAGAGACTGTCCAGTCTTCTGTTAGAACCACAGAACTAGAGACCTTCCAGTCTTCAGTTAGAACCACAGAACTAGAGACTGTTCAGTCTTCTGTTAGAACCACAGAACTAGAGACTGTCCAGTCTTCTATTAGAACCACATAACTAGATGATGTTCAGTCTTCTATTAGAACCACAGAACTAGAGACTGTCCCGTCTTCAGTTAGAACCACAGAACTAGAGACTGTCCATTCTTCTTTTAGAACCACATAACTAGAGACTGTTCAGTCTTCTGTTAGAACCACAGAACTAGAGACTGTCCGGTCTTCTGTTAGAACCACAGAACTAGAGACTTTCCAGTCTTCTGTTAGAACCACAGAACTAGAGACTGTCCAGTCTTCTATTAGAACCACATAACTAGATGATGTTCAGTCTTCTATTAGAACCACAGAACTAGAGACTGTCCAGTCTTCTGTTAGAACCACAGAACTAGAGACGTTCCAGTCTTCAGTTAGAACCACAGAACTAGAGACTGTCCAGTCTTCTGTTAGAACCACAGAACTAGAGACTGTTCAGTCTTCTGTTAGAACCACAGAACTAGAGACTGTCCAGTCTTCTATTAGAACCACAGAACTAGAGGCTGTCCAGTCTTCTGTTAGAACCACAGAACTAGAGACCTTCCAGTCTTCAGTTAGAACCACAGAACTAGAGACTGTTCAGTCTTCTGTTAGAACCACAGAACTAGAGACTGTCCAGTCTTCTATTTGAACCACATAACTAGATGATGTTCAGTCTTCTATTAGAACCACAGAACTAGAGACTGTCCAGTCTTCTATTAGAACCACAGAACTAGAGACTGTCCAGTCTTCTGTTAGAACCACATAACTAGAGACCTTCCAGTCTTCAGTTAGAACCACAGAACTAGAGACTATCCAGTGTTCTGTTAGAACCACAGAACTAGAGATTATCCAGTCATCTATTTGAACCGCAGAACTAGAGACTGTCCAGTCTTCTATTAGAACCACAGAACTAGTGACTGTCCATTCTTCTGTTAAAACCACAGAACTAGAGACCTTCCAGTCTTCAGTTTGAACCACAGAACTAGACACTGTTCAGTCTTCTGTTAGAACCACAGAACTAGAGACTGTCCAGTCTTCTATTAGAACCACATAACTAGATGATGTTCAGTCTTCTATTAGAACCACAGAACTAGAGACTGTCCAGTCTTCTATTAGAATCACAGAACTAGAGACTGTCCAGTCTTCTGTTAGAACCACATAACTAGAGACCGTCCAGTCTTCAGTTAGAACCACAGAACTAGAGACCATCCAGTCTTCTGTTAGAACCACATAACTAGAGACTATCCAGTCATCTATTAGAACCACAGAACTAGAGACTGTCTAGTCTTCTATTAGAACCACATTACTAGATGATGTTCAGTCTTCTATTAGAACCACAGAACTAGAGACTGTCCAGTCTTCTATTAGAACCACAAAACTAGAGACTGTCCAGTCTTCTGTTAGAACCACATTACTAGAGACCTTCCAGTCTTCAGTTAGAACCACAGAACTAGAGACTGTTCAGTCTTCTGTTAGAACCACAGAACTAGAGACTGTCCAGTCTTCTATTAGAACCACATAACTAGAGGCTGTACAGGCAACAGTTAGAACCACAGAACTAGAGACTTTTCAGACTTCTGTTAGAACCACAGAACTAGAGACAGTCCAGTCTTCTATTAGAACCACAGAACTAGAGACCTTCCAGTCTTCAGTTAGAACCACAGAACTAGAGACTGTTCAGACTTCTATTAGAACCACAGAACTAGAGACTGTTCAGTCTTCTGTTAGAACCACAGTACTAGAGACTGTCCGGTCTTCTATTAGAACCACATAACTAGAGACCTTCCAGTCTTCTGTTAGAACCACAGAACTAGAGAATGTTCAGTCTTCTGTTAGAACCACAGAACTAGAGACTGTCCAGTCTTCTATTAGAACCACATAACTAGATGATGTTCAGTCAACAGTTAGAACCACAAAACTAGAGACTGTTAAGACTTCTATTAGAACCACAGAACTAGAGACAGTTCAGTCTTCTTTAGAATCACATAACTAGAGACTGTTCAATCTTCTGTTAGAACCACAGAACTAGAGGCTGTCCAATATTCTGTTAGAACCACAGAACTAGAGACTGTTCAATCTTCTATTAGAACCACAGAACTAGAGACTGTTCATTCTTCTATTAGAACCACATAACTAGAGACCTTCCAGTCTTAAGTTAGAACCACAGAACTAGAGACTGTCCATTCTTCTATTAGAACCACATAACTAGAGACTGTTCAGTCTTCTGTTAGAACCACAGAACTAGAGACTGTCCGGTCTTCTATTAGAACCACAGAACTAGAGACCTTCCAGTCTTCTGTTAGAACCACAGAACTAGAGACTGTCCAGTCTTCTATTAGAACCACAGAACTAGAGATTGTCCAGTCTTCGTTAGAACCACAAAACTAGAGACCTTCCAGTCTTCAGTTAGAACCACAGAACTAGAGACTGTTCAGTCTTCTGTTAGAACCACAGAACTAGAGACTGTCCAGTCTTCTATTAGAACCACATAACTAGATGATGTTCAGTTTTCTATTAGAACCACAGAACTAGAGACTGTCCCGTCTTCAGTTAGAACCACAGAACTAGAGACTGTCCATTCTTCTTTTAGAAACACAGAACTAGAGACTGTTCAGTCTTCTGTTAGAACCACAGAACTAGAGACTGTCCAGTCTTCTATTAGAACCACAGAACTAGAGACCTTCCAGTCTTCTGTTAGAACCATAGAACTAGAGACTGTCCAGTCTTCTGTTAGAACCACAGAACTAGATGACTGTCCAGTCTTCTATTAGAACCACAGAACTAGAGACTGTCCAGTCTTCTATTAGAACCACAGAACTAGAGACTTCCAGTCTTCTGTTAGAACCACAGAACTAGAGACCGTCCAGTCTTCTGTTAGAACCACAGAACTAGAGACTGTCCAGTCTTCTGTTAGAACCACAGAACTAGAGACTGTCCAGTCTTCTATTAGAACCACATAACTAGAGACCTTCCAGTCTTCTGTTAGAACCACAGAACTAGAGACTGTCCAGTCTTCTATTAGAACCACAGAACTAGAGATTGTCCAGTCTTCTGTTAGAACCACAAAACTAGAGACCTTCCAGTCTTCAGTTAGAACCACAGAACTAGAGAATGTTCAGTCTTCTGTTAGAACCACAGAACTAGAGACTGTCCAGTCTTCTATTAGAACCACATAACTAGATGATGTTCAGTCAACAGTTAGAACCACAGAACTAGAGACTGTTAAGTCTTCTATTAGAACCACAGAACTAGAGACTGTCCAGTCTTCTTTAGAACCACATAACTAGAGACTGTCCAGTCTTCTGTTAGAACCACAGAACTAGAGACTGTCCAGTCTTCTGTTAGAACCACAGAACTAGAGACTGTCCAGTCTTCTATTAGAACCACAGAACTAGAGACTGTTCATTCTTCTATTAGAACCACAGAACTAGAGACCTTCCAGTCTTAAGTTAGAACCACAGAACTAGAGACTGTCCATTCTTCTATTAGAACCACAGAACTAGAGACTGTTCAGTCTTCTGTTAGAACCACAGAACTAGAGACTGTCCAGTCTTCTATTAGAACCACAGAACTAGAGACCTTCCAGTCTTCTGTTAGAACCACAGAACTAGAGACTGTCCAGTCTTCTATTAGAACCACAGAACTAGAGACTGTCCAGTCTTCGTTAGAACCACAAAACTAGAGACCTTCCAGTCTTCAGTTAGAACCACAGAACTAGAGACTGTTCAGTCTTCTGTTAGAACCACAGAACTAGAGACTGTCCAGTCTTCTATTAGAACCACATAACTAGATGATGTTCAGTCTTCTATTAGAACCACAGAACTAGAGACTGTCCCGTCTTCAGTTAGAACCACAGAACTAGAGACTGTCCATTCTTCTTTTAGAAACACAGAACTAGAGACTGTTCAGTCTTCTGTTAGAACCACAGAACTAGAGACTGTCCGGTCTTCTATTAGAACCACAGAACTAGAGACCTTCCAGTCTTCTGTTAGAACCATAGAATTAGAGACTGTCCAGTCTTCTATTAGAACCACATAACTAGATGATGTTCAGTCTTCTATTAGAACCACAGAACTAGAGACTGTCCAGTCTTCTGTTAGAACCACAGAACTAGAGACGTTCCAGTCTTCAGTTAGAACCACAGAACTAGAGACTGTCCAGTCTTCTGTTAGAACCAAAGAACTAGAGACTGTTCAGTCTTCTGTTAGAACCACAGAACTAGAGACTGTCCAGTCTTCTATTAGAACCACAGAACTAGAGGTTGTCCAGTCTTCTGTTAGAACCACAGAACTAGATACCTTCCAGTCTTCAGTTAGAACCACAGAACTAGAGACTGTTCAGTCTTCTGTTAGAACCACAGAACTAGAGACTGTCCAGTCTTCTATTTGAACCACATAACTAGATGATGTTCAGTCTTCTATTAGAACCACAGAACTAGAGACTGTCCAGTCTTCTATTAGAATCACAGAACTAGAGACAGTCCAGTCTTCTGTTAGAACCACATAACTAGAGACCTTCCAGTCTTCAGTTAGAACCACAGAACTAGAGACTATCTAGTGTTCTGTTAGAACCACAGAACTAGAGATTATCCAGTCATCTATTTGAACCGCAGAACTAGAGACTGTCCAGTCTTCTATTAGAACCACAGAACTAGTGACTGTCCATTCTTCTGTTAAAACCACAGAACTAGAGACCTTCCAGTCTTCAGTTTGAACCACAGAACTAGACACTGTTCAGTCTTCTGTTAGAACCACAGAACTAGAGACTGTCCAGTCTTCTATTAGAACCACATAACTAGATGATGTTCAGTCTTCTATTAGAACCACAGAACTAGAGACTGTCCAGTCTTCTATTAGAATCACAGAACTAGAGACTGTCCAGTCTTCTGTTAGAACCACATAACTAGAGACCGTCCAGTCTTCAGTTAGAACCACAGAACTAGAGACCATCCAGTCTTCTGTTAGAACCACATAACTAGAGACTATCCAGTCATCTATTAGAACCACAGAACTAGAGACTGTCCAGTCTTCTATTAGAACCACATTACTAGATGATGTTCAGTCTTCTATTAGAACCACAGAACTAGAGACTGTCCAGTCTTCTATTAGAACCACAAAACTAGAGACTGTCCAGTCTTCTGTTAGAACCACATAACTAGAGACCTTCCAGTCTTCAGTTAGAACCACAGAACTAGAGACTGTTCAGTCTTCTGTTAGAACCACAGAACTAGAGACTGTCCAGTCTTCTATTAGAACCACATAACTAGAGGCTGTACAGGCAACAGTTAGAACTATAGAACTAGAGACTTTTCAGACTTCTGTTAGAACCACAGAACTAGAGACAGTCCAGTCTTCTATTAGAACCACAGAACTAGAGACCTTCCAGTCTTCTGTTAGAACCACAGAACTAGAGACTGTCCAGACTTCTATTAGATCCACAGAACTAGAGACTGTTCAGTCTTCTGTTAGAACCACAGAACTAGAGACTGTCCGGTCTTCTATTAGAACCACAGAACTAGAGACCTTCCAGTCTTCTGTTAGAACCACAGAACTAGAGACTGTCCAGTCTTCTATTAGAACCACAGAACTAGAGATTGTCCAGTCTTCTGTTAGAACCACAGAACTAGAGACCTTCCAGTCTTCAGTTAGAACCACAGAACTAGAGACTGTTCAGTCTTCTGTTAGAACCACAGAACTAGAGACTGTCCAGTCTTCTATTAGAACCACATAACTAGATGATGTTCAGTCAACAGTTAGAACCACAAAACTAGAGACTGTTAAGACTTCTATTAGAACCACAGAACTAGAGACAGTCCAGTCTTCTTTAGAACCACATAACTAGAGACTGTCCAGTCTTCTGTTAGAACCACAGAACAAGAGGCTGTCCAATATTCTGTTAGAACCACAAAACTAGAGACTGTTCAGTCTTATATTAGAACCACAGAACTAGAGACTGTCCAGTCTTCTGTTAGAACCACAGAACTAGAGACCTTCCAGTCTTCAGTTAGAACCACAGAACTAGAGACTGTCCAGTCTTCTATTAGAACCACAGAACTAGAGACTGTTCAGTCTTCTGTTAGAACCACAGAACTAGAGACTGTCCGGTCTTCTATTAGAACCACAGAACTAGAGACCTTCCAGTCTTCTGTTAGAACCACAGAACTAGAGACTGTCCAGTCTTCTATTAGAACCACAGAACTAGAGACTGTCCAGTCTTCTGTTAGAACCACAGAACTAGAGACCTTCCAGTCTTCAGTTAGAACCACAGAACTAGAGACTGTTCAGTCTTCTGTTAGAACCACAGAACTAGAGACTGTCCAGTCTTCTATTAGAACCACATAACTAGATGATGTTCAGTTTTCTATTAGAACCACAGAACTAGAGACTGTCCATTCTTCTTTTAGAAACACAGAACTAGAGACTGTTCAGTCTTCTGTTAGAACCACAGAACTAGAGACTGTCCAGTCTTCTGTTAGAACCACAGAACTAGAGACAGTCCAGTCTTCTGTTAGAACCACAGAACTAGAGACCTTCCAGTCTTCTGTTAGAACCATAGAACTAGAGACTGTCCAGTCTTCTATTAGAACCACATAACTAGATGATGTTCAGTCTTCTATTAGAACCACAGAACTAGAGACTGTCCAGTCTTCTATTAGAACCACAGAACTAGAGACTGTCCAGTCTTCTGTTAGAACCACATAACTAGAGACCGTCCAGTCTTCAGTTAGAACCACAGAACTAGAGACCATCCAGTCTTCTGTTAGAACCACATAACTAGAGACTATCCAGTCATCTATTAGAACCACAGAACTAGAGACTGTCTAGTCTTCTATTAGAACCACATTACTAGATGATGTTCAGTCTTCTATTAGAACCACAGAACTAGAGACTGTCCAGTCTTCTATTAGAACCACAGAACTAGAGACTGTCCAGTCTTCTGTTAGAACCACATTACTAGAGACCTTCCAGTCTTCAGTTAGAACCATAGAACTAGAGACTGTTCAGTCTTCTGTTAGAACCACAGAACTAGAGACTGTCCAGTCTTCTATTAGAACCACATAACTAGAGGCTGTACAGGCAACAGTTAGAACTATAGAACTAGAGACTTTTCAGACTTCTGTTAGAACCACAGAACTAGAGACAGTCCAGTCTTCTATTAGAACCACAGAACTAGAGACCTTCCAGTCTTCAGTTAGAACCACAGAACTAGAGACTGTTCAGACTTCTATTAGAACCACAGAACTAGAGACTGTTCAGTCTTCTGTTAGAACCACAGTACTAGAGACTGTCCGGTCTTCTATTAGAACCACATAACTAGAGACCTTCCAGTCTTCTGTTAGAACCACAGAACTAGAGACTGTCCAGTCTTCTATTAGAACCACAGAACTAGAGATTGTCCAGTCTTCTGTTAGAACCACAAAACTAGAGACCTTCCAGTCTTCAGTTAGAACCACAGAACTAGAGAATGTTCAGTCTTCTGTTAGAACCACAGAACTAGAGACTGTCCAGTCTTCTATTAGAACCACATAACTAGATGATGTTCAGTCAACAGTTAGAACCATAAAACTAGAGACTGTTAAGACTTCTATTAGAACCACAGTACTAGAGACAGTTCAGTCTTCTTTAGAATCACATAACTAGAGACTGTCCAATCTTCTGTTAGAACCACAGAACTAGAGGCTGTCCAATATTCTGTTAGAACCACAGAACTAGAGACTGTTCAATCTTCTATTAGAACCACAGAACTAGAGACTGTTCATTCTTCTATTAGAACCACAGAACTAGAGACCTTCCAGTCTTAAGTTAGAACCACAGAACTAGAGACTGTCCATTCTTCTATTAGAACCACAGAACTAGAGACTGTTCAGTCTTCTGTTAGAACCACAGAACTAGAGACTGTCCGGTCTTCTATTAGAACCACAGAGCTAGAGACCTTCCAGTCTTCTGTTAGAACCACAGAACTAGAGACTGTCCAGTCTTCTATTAGAACCACAGAACTAGAGATTGTCCAGTCTTCGTTAGAACCACAAAACTAGAGACCTTCCAGTCTTCAGTTAGAACCACAGAACTAGAGACTGTTCAGTCTTCTGTTAGAACCACAGAACTAGAGACTGTCCAGTCTTCTATTAGAACCACATAACTAGATGATGTTCAGTTTTCTATTAGAACCACAGAACTAGAGACTGTCCCGTCTTCAGTTAGAACCACAGAACTAGAGACTGTCCATTCTTCTTTTAGAAACACAGAACTAGAGACTGTTCAGTCTTCTGTTAGAACCACAGAACTAGAGACTGTCCGGTCTTCTATTAGAACCACAGAACTAGAGACCTTCCAGTCTTCTGTTAGAACCATAGAACTAGAGACTGTCCAGTCTTCTATTAGAACCACATAACTAGATGATGTTCAGTCTTCTATTAGAACCACAGAACTAGAGACTGTCCAGTCTTCTATTAGAATCACAGAACTAGAGACTGTCCAGTCTTCTGTTAGAACCACATAACTAGAGACCGTCCAGTCTTCAGTTAGAACCACAGAACTAGAGACCATCCAGTCTTCTGTTAGAACCACATAACTAGAGACTATCCAGTCATCTATTAGAACCACAGAACTAGAGACTGTCTAGTCTTCTATTAGAACCACATTACTAGATGATGTTCAGTCTTCTATTAGAACCACAGAACTAGAGACTGTCCAGTCTTCTATTAGAACCACAGAACTAGAGACTGTCCAGTCTTCTGTTAGAACCACATTACTAGAGACCTTCCAGTCTTCAGTTAGAACCACAGAACTAGAGACTGTTTCAGTCTTCTGTTAGAACCACAGAACTAGAGACTGTCCAGTCTTCTATTAGAACCACATAACTAGAGGCTGTACAGGCAACAGTTAGAACTATAGAACTAGAGACTTTTCAGACTTCTGTTAGAACCACAGAACTAGACACAGTCCAGTCTTCTATTAGAACCACAGAACTAGAGACCTTCCAGTCTTCAGTTAGAACCACAGAACTAGAGACTGTTCAGACTTCTATTAGAACCACAGAACTAGAGACTGTTCAGTCTTCTGTTAGAACCACAGTACTAGAGACTGTCCGGTCTTCTATTAGAACCACATAACTAGAGACCTTCCAGTCTTCTGTTAGAACCACAGAACTAGAGACTGTCCAGTCTTCTATTAGAACCACAGAACTAGAGACTGTCCAGTCTTCTGTTAGAACCACAGAACTAGAGACCTTCCAGTCTTCAGTTAGAACCACAGAACTAGAGAATGTTCAGTCTTCTGTTAGAACCACAGAACTAGAGACTGTCCAGTCTTCTATTAGAACCACATAACTAGATGATGTTCAGTCAACAGTTAGAACCATAAAACTAGAGACTGTTAAGACTTCTATTAGAACCATAGAACTAGAGACAGTTCAGTCTTCTTTAGAACCACATAACTAGAGACTGTCCAATCTTCTGTTAGAACCACAGAACTAGAGGCTGTCCAATATTCTGTTAGAACCACAGAACTAGAGACTGTTCAATCTTCTATTAGAACCACAGAACTAGAGACTGTTCATTCTTCTATTAGAACCACAGAACTAGAGACCTTCCAGTCTTAAGTTAGAACCACAGAACTAGAGACTGTCCATTCTTCTATTAGAACCACAGAACTAGAGACTGTCCAGTCTTCTGTTAGAACCACAGAACTAGAGACTGTCCGGTCTTCTATTAGAACCACAGAACTAGAGACCTTCCAGTCTTCTGTTAGAACCACAGAACTAGAGACTGTCCAGTCTTCTATTAGAACCACAGAACTAGAGATTGTCCAGTCTTCTGTTAGAACCACAAAACTAGAGACCTTCCAGTCTTCAGTTAGAACCACAGAACTAGAGACTGTTCAGTCTTCTGTTAGAACCACAGAACTAGAGACTGTCCAGTCTTCTATTAGAACCACATAACTAGATGATGTTCAGTTTTCTATTAGAACCACAGAACTAGAGACTGTCCCGTCTTCAGTTAGAACCACAGAACTAGAGACTGTCCATTCTTCTTTTAGAAACACAGAACTAGAGACTGTTCAGTCTTCTGTTAGAACCACAGAACTAGAGACTGTCCGGTCTTCTATTAGAACCACAGAACTAGAGACCTTCCAGTCTTCTGTTAGAACCACAGAACTAGAGACTGTCCAGTCTTCTATTAGAACCACATAACTAGATGATGTTCAGTCTTCTATTAGAACCACAGAACTAGAGACTGTCCAGTCTTCTATTAGAACCACAGAACTAGAGACTGTCCAGTCTTCTGTTAGAACCACATAACTAGAGACCGTCCAGTCTTCAGTTAGAACCACAGAACTAGAGACCATCCAGTCTTCTGTTAGAACCACATAACTAGAGACTATCCAGTCATCTATTAGAACCACAGAACTAGAGACTGTCCAGTCTTCTATTAGAACCACATTACTAGATGATGTTCAGTCTTCTATTAGAACCACAGAACTAGAGACTGTCCAGTCTTCTATTAGAACCACAAAACTAGAGACTGTCCAGTCTTCTGTTAGAACCACATAACTAGAGACCTTCCAGTCTTCAGTTAGAACCACAGAACTAGAGACTGTTCAGTCTTCTGTTAGAACCACAGAACTAGAGACTGTCCAGTCTTCTATTAGAACCACATAACTAGAGGCTGTACAGGCAACAGTTAGAACTATAGAACTAGAGACTTTTCAGACTTCTGTTAGAACCACAGAACTAGAGACAGTCCAGTCTTCTATTAGAACCACAGAACTAGAGACCTTCCAGTCTTCAGTTAGAACCACAGAACTAGAGACTGTTCAGACTTCTATTAGAACCACAGAACTAGAGACTGTTCAGTCTTCTGTTAGAACCACAGTACTAGAGACTGTCCGGTCTTCTATTAGAACCACATAACTAGAGACCTTCCAGTCTTCTGTTAGAACCACAGAACTAGAGACTGTCCAGTCTTCTATTAGAACCACAGAACTAGAGACTGTCCAGTCTTCTGTTAGAACCACAAAACTAGAGACCTTCCAGTCTTCAGTTAGAACCACAGAACTAGAGAATGTTCAGTCTTCTGTTAGAACCACAGAACTAGAGACTGTCCAGTCTTCTATTAGAACCACATAACTAGATGATGTTCAGTCAACAGTTAGAACCATAAAACTAGAGACTGTTCAGACTTCTATTAGAACCACAGAACTAGAGACAGTCCAGTCTTCTTTAGAACCACATAACTAGAGACCGTCCAGTCTTCTGTTAGAACCACAGAACTAGAGGCTGTCCAATATTCTGTTAGAACCACAGAACTAGAGACTGTTCAATCTTCTATTAGAACCACATAACTAGAGACTGTCCATTCTTCTATTAGAACCACAGAACTAGAGACCTTCCAGTCTTAAGTTAGAACCACAGAACTAGAGACTGTCCATTCTTCTATTAGAACCACAGAACTAGAGACTGTCCAGTCTTCTGTTAGAACCACAGAACTAGAGACTGTCCGGTCTTCTATTAGAACCACAGAACTAGAGACCTTCCAGTCTTCTGTTAGAACCACAGAACTAGAGACTGTCCAGTCTTCTATTAGAACCACAGAACTAGAGATTGTCCAGTCTTCTTTTAGAACCACAAAACTAGAGACCTTCCAGTCTTCAGTTAGAACCACAGAACTAGAGACTGTCCAGTCTTCTGTTAGAACCACAGAACTAGAGACTGTCCAGTCTTCTATTAGAACCACATAACTAGATGATGTTCAGTTTTCTGTTAGAACCACAGAACTAGAGACTGTCCCGTCTTCAGTTAGAACCACAGAACTAGAGACTGTCCATTCTTCTTTTAGAACCACAGAACTAGAGACTGTCCAGTCTTCTGTTAGAACCACAGAACTAGAGACTGTCCGGTCTTCTATTAGAACCACAGAACTAGAGACCTTCCAGTCTTCTGTTAGAACCACAGAACTAGAGACTGTCCAGTCTTCTATTAGAACCACATAACTAGATGATGTTCAGTCTTCTATTAGAACCACAGAACTAGAGACTGTCCAGTCTTCTATTAGAACCACAGAACTAGAGACTGTCCAGTCTTCTGTTAGAACCACAGAACTAGAGACCGTCCAGTCTTCAGTTAGAACCACAGAACTAGAGACCGTCCAGTCTTCTGTTAGAACCACATAACTAGAGACTATCCAGTCATCTATTAGAACCACAGAACTAGAGACTGTCCAGTCTTCTATTAGAACCACATAACTAGATGATGTTCAGTCTTCTATTAGAACCACAGAACTAGAGACTGTCCAGTCTTCTATTAGAACCACAAAACTAGAGACTGTCCAGTCTTCTGTTAGAACCACATTACTAGAGACCTTCCAGTCTTCAGTTAGAACCACAGAACTAGAGACTGTTCAGTCTTCTGTTAGAACCACAGAACTAGAGACTGTCCAGTCTTCTATTAGAACCACATAACTAGAGGCTGTACAGGCTACAGTTAGAACTATAGAACTAGAGACTTTCCAGACTTCTGTTAGAACCACAGAACTAGAGACAGTCCAGTCTTCTATTAGAACCACAGAACTAGAGACCTTCCAGTCTTCTATTAGAACCACAGAACTAGAGACTGTCCAGACTTCTATTAGAACCACAGAACTAGAGACTGTTCAGTCTTCTGTTAGAACCACAGAACTAGAGACTGTCCGGTCTTCTATTAGAACCACAGAACTAGAGACCTTCCAGTCTTCTGTTAGAACCACAGAACTAGAGACTGTCCAGTCTTCTATTAGAACCACAGAACTAGAGATTGTCCAGTCTTCTGTTAGAACCACAGAACTAGAGACCTTCCAGTCTTCAGTTAGAACCACAGAACTAGAGACTGTTCAGTCTTCTGTTAGAACCACAGAACTAGAGACTGTCCAGTCTTCTATTAGAACCACATAACTAGATGATGTTCAGTCTACTGTTAGAACCATAAAACTAGAGACTGTTCAGACTTCTATTAGAACCACAGAACTAGAGACAGTTCAGTCTTCTTTAGAACCACATAACTAGAGACTGTCCAATCTTCTGTTAGAACCACAGAACTAGAGGCTGTCCAATATTCTGTTAGAACCACAGAACTAGAGACTGTTCAATCTTCTATTAGAACCACAGAACTAGAGACTGTTCATTCTTCTATTAGAACCACATAACTAGAGACCTTCCAGTCTTCAGTTAGAACCACAGAACTAGAGACTGTCCAGTCTTCTATTAGAACCACAGAACTAGAGACTGTTCAGTCTTCTATTAGAACCACAGAACTAGAGACTGTCCAGTCTTCTATTAGAACCACAGAACTAGAGACCTTCCAGTCTTCTGTTAGAACCACAGAACTAGAGACTGTCCAGTCTTCTGTTAGAACCACAGAACTAGAGACTGTCCAGTCTTCGTTAGAACCACAAAACTAGAGACCTTCCAGTCTTCTGTTAGAACCACAGAACTAGAGACTGTCCAGTCTTCTGTTAGAACCACAGAACTAGAGACTGTCCAGTCTTCTATTAGAACCACATAACTAGATGATGTTCAGTCTTCTATTAGAACCACAGAACTAGAGACTGTCCCGTCTTCTGTTAGAACCACAGAACTAGAGACTGTCCATTCTTCTTTTAGAAACACAGAACTAGAGACTGTTCAGTCTTCTGTTAGAACCACAGAACTAGAGACTGTCCGGTCTTCTATTAGAACCACAGAACAAGAGACCTTCCAGTCTTCTGTTAGAACCACAGAACTAGAGACTGTCCAGTCTTCTATTAGAACCACATAACTAGAGATGTTCAGTTTTCTATTAGAACCACAGAACTAGAGACTGTCCCGTCTTCAGTTAGAACCACAGAACTAGAGACTGTCCAGTCTTCTTTTAGAACCACAGAACTAGAGACTGTTCAGTCTTCTGTTAGAACCACAGAACTAGAGACTGTCCGGTCTTCTATTAGAACCACAGACCTAGAGATTGTCCAGTCTTCTGTTAGAACCACAAAACTAGAGACCTTCCATTCTTCAGTTAGAATCACAGAACTAGAGACTGTTCAGTCTTCTGTTAGAACCACAGAACTAGAGACTTTCCAGTCTTCTATTAGAACCACATAACTAGAGACCGTCCAGTCTTCAGTTAGAACCACATAACTAGAGACCATCCAGTCTTCTGATAGAACCACAGAACTAGAGACTATCCAGTCATCTATTAGAACCACAGAACTAGAGACTGTCCAGTCTTCTATTAGAATCACATTACTAGATGATGTTCAGTCTTCTATTAGAACCACAGAACTAGAGACAGTCAAGTCTTCTATTAGAACCACAGAACTAGAGACTGTCCAGTCTTCTGTTAGAACCACATAACTAGAGACCTTCCAGTCTTCTATTAGAACCACAGAACTAGAGACTGTCCAGTCTTCTATTAGAACCACATAACTAGAGGCTGTCCAGTCAACAGTTAGAACCACAGAACTAGAGACTGTTCAGACTTCTGTTAGAACCACAGAAATAGAGACTGTCCAGTCTTCTATTAGAACCACATAACTAGATGATGTTCAGTCTTCTATTAGAACCACAGAACTAGAGACTGTCCAGTCTTCTGTTAGAACCACATAACTAGAGGCTGTCCAGTCTTCTATTAGAACCACATAACTAGAGACTTTCCAGACTTCTATTAGAACCACAGAACTAGAGACTGTTCAGTCTTCTTTAGAACCACAGAACTAGAGACTGTCCAATTTTCTGTTAGAACCACAGAACTAGAGGCTGTCCAATATTCTGTTAGAACCACAGAACTAGAGACTGTTCAGTCTTCTATTAGAACCACAGAACTAGAGACCTTCCAGTCTTCAGTTAGACCAACAGAACTAGAGACTGTCCAGTCTTCTATTAGAACCACAGAACTAGAGACTGTTTTCTATTAGAACCACAGAACTAGAGGCTGTCCAGTCTTCTATTAGAACCACAGAACTAGATGTGGTCCAGTCTTTTATTAGAAATACAGAACAAGAGACTGTCCAGTATTCTGATAGAACCACATACCTAGAGACTGTCCAGTCTTCTATTAGAACCACAGAACTAGAGACTGTCCAGTCTTCTATTAGAACCATAGAACTAGAGACCTTCCAGTCTTCAGTTAGAACCACATATCTAGAAACTGTTCAGTCTTCTGTTAGAACCACTGAAGTAGACACTGTCCTGTCTTCTATTAGAACCACATAACTAGATGATTTTCAGTCTTCTATTAGAACCACATAACTAGAGACTATTCAGTCTTCTGTTAGAGCCACAGAACTAGAGACCTTCAAGTCTTCTATTAGAACCACAGAACTAAAGACTGTCCAGTCTTTTATTAGAACCACAGAACTAGAGACTGTCCAGTCTTCTGTTAGAACCACAGAACTAGAGACCTTCCAGTCTTCAGTTAGAACCACAGAACTAGAGACTGTCCAGTCTTCTGTTAGAACCAAAGAAATAGAGACTGTCCAGTCTTCTGTTAGAACCACAGAACTAGAGACTGTCCAGTCTTCTATTAGAACCACAGATCTAGAGGCTGTCCAGTCTTCTGTTAGAACCACAGAACTAGAGACCTTCCAGTCTTCAGTTAGACCCACAGAACTAGAGACTCTCCAGTCTTCTGTTAGAACCACAGAACGAAAGACTGTTCATTCTATTAGAACCACAGAACTAGAGGCTGTCCAGTCTTCTATTAGAACCACATAACTAGTGACTGTCCAGTCTTCTGTTAGAACCACAGAACTAGAGACTGTCCAGTCTTCTGTTAGAACCACAGAACTAGAGACTGTCCAGTCTTCTGTTAGAACCACATAACTAGTGACCGTCCAGTCTTCTGTTAGAACCACAGAACTAGAGACTGTTCAGTCTTCTGTTAGAACCACAGAACTAGAGACTGTCCAGTCTTCTATTAGAACCACATAACTAGATGATGTTCAGTCTTCTATTAGAACCACATAACTAGAGACTATTCAGTCTTCTGTTAGAACCACAGAACTAGAGACCTTCAAGTCTTCATTTAGAACCACAGAACTAAAGACGCAGTCTTCTGTTAGAACCACAGAACTAGAGACTATCCAGTCTTCTGTTAGAACCACAGAACTAGAGACTATCCAGTCATCTATAGAACCACAGAACTAGAGACTGTCCAGTCTTCTATTAGAACCACATAACTAGTGACTGTCCAGTCTTCTGTTAGAACCACAGAACTAGAGACCGTCCAGTCTTCTGTTAGAACCACAGAACTAGAGACTTTACAGTCTTCTGTTAGAACCACAGAACTAGAGACTGTCCATTCTTCTATTAGAACCACAGAACTAGAGACTGTCCAGTCTTCTGTTAGAACCACAGAACTAGAGACCTTCCAGTCTTCAGTTAGAACCACAGAACTAGAGACTGTCTTGTCTTCTATTAGAAAAACAGAACTAGAGACTGTCCAGTCTTCTATTAGAACCACAGAACTAGAGGCTGTCCAGTCTTCTATTAGAACCACATAACAAGATGCTGTCCAGTCTTCTATTAGAACCACATAGCTAGAGACTGTCCAGTCTTCTGTTAGAACCACAGAACTAGAGACTGTCCAGTCTTCTATTAGAACCACAGAACTAGAGACTGTCCATTCTTCTATTAGAACCACAGAACTAGAGACTGTCCAGTCTTCTATTAGAACCACAGAACTAGAGACTTTCCAGTCTTCTATTAGAACCACAGAACTAGAGACTGTCCAGTCTTCTGTTAGACAACATAGAACTAGAGACTGTCCAGTCTTCTATTAGAACCACATAACTAGAGACTGTTCATTCTTCTATTAGAACCACAGAACTAGAGACCTTCCAGTCTTCAGTTAGAACCACAGAACTAGATGCTGTCCAGTCATCTATTAGAACCACAGAACTAGAGACTGTACAGTCTTCTGTTAGAACCACATAACTAGATGCTGTCCAGTCATCTATTAGAACTTCAGAACTAGAGACTGTCCAGTCTTCTGTTAGAGCCACATAACTAGATGCTGTCCAGACTTCTGTTAGAACCACAGAACTAGATGTTGTTCAGTCTTCAGTTAGAACCACAGAACTAGAGACTGTCCAGTCTTCTGTTAGAACCACAGAACTAGAGACAGTCCAGTCTTCATTTAGAACCACAGAACTAAAGACTGTCCAGTCTTCTATTAGAACCACAGAACTAGAGACTGTCCAGTCTTCTGTTAGAACCACAGAACTAGAGACGTTCCAGTCTTCAGTTAGAACCACAGAACTAGAGACTGTCCAGTCTTCTGTTAGAACCAAAGAACTAGAGACTGTTCAGTCTTCTGTTAGAACCACAGAACTAGAGACTGTCCAGTCTTCTATTAGAACCACAGAACTAGAGGTTGTCCAGTCTTCTGTTAGAACCACAGAACTAGATACCTTCCAGTCTTCAGTTAGAACCACAGAACTAGAGACTGTTCAGTCTTCTGTTAGAACCACAGAACTAGAGACTGTCCAGTCTTCTATTTGAACCACATAACTAGATGATGTTCAGTCTTCTATTAGAACCACAGAACTAGAGACTGTCCAGTCTTCTATTAGAATCACAGAACTAGAGACAGTCCAGTCTTCTGTTAGAACCACATAACTAGAGACCTTCCAGTCTTCAGTTAGAACCACAGAACTAGAGACTATCTAGTGTTCTGTTAGAACCACAGAACTAGAGATTATCCAGTCATCTATTTGAACCGCAGAACTAGAGACTGTCCAGTCTTCTATTAGAACCACAGAACTAGTGACTGTCCATTCTTCTGTTAAAACCACAGAACTAGAGACCTTCCAGTCTTCAGTTTGAACCACAGAACTAGACACTGTTCAGTCTTCTGTTAGAACCACAGAACTAAAGACTGTCCAGTCTTCTATTAGAACCACATAACTAAATGATGTTCAGTCTTCTATTAGAACCACAGAACTAGAGACTGTCCAGTCTTCTATTAGAATCACAGAACTAGAGACTGTCCAGTCTTCTGTTAGAACCACATAACTAGAGACCGTCCAGTCTTCAGTTAGAACCACAGAACTAGAGACCATCCAGTCTTCTGTTAGAACCACATAACTAGAGACTATCCAGTCATCTATTAGAACCACAGAACTAGAGACTGTCTAGTCTTCTATTAGAACCACATTACTAGATGATGTTCAGTCTTCTATTAGAACCACAGAACTAGAGACTGTCCAGTCTTCTATTAGAACCACAAAACTAGAGACTGTCCAGTCTTCTGTTAGAACCACATTACTAGAGACCTTCCAGTCTTCAGTTAGAACCACAGAACTAGAGACTGTTCAGTCTTCTGTTAGAACCACAGAACTAGAGACTGTCCAGTCTTCTATTAGAACCACATAACTAGAGGCTGTACAGGCAACAGTTAGAACTATAGAACTAGAGACTTTTCAGACTTCTGTTAGAACCACAGAACTAGAGACAGTCCAGTCTTCTATTAGAACCACAGAACTAGAGACCTTCCAGTCTTCAGTTAGAACCACAGAACTAAGACTGTTCAGACTTCTATTAGAACCACAGAACTAGAGACTGTTCAGTCTTCTGTTAGAACCACAGTACTAGAGACTGTCCGGTCTTCTATTAGAACCACATAACTAGAGACCTTCCAGTCTTCTGTTAGAACCACAGAACTAGAGACTGTCCAGTCTTCTATTAGAACCACAGAACTAGAGATTGTCCAGTCTTCTGTTAGAACCACAAAACTAGAGACCTTCCAGTCTTCAGTTAGAACCACAGAACTAGAGAATGTTCAGTCTTCTGTTAGAACCACAGAACTAGAGACTGTCCAGTCTTCTATTAGAACCACATAACTAGATGATGTTCAGTCAACAGTTAGAACCATAAAACTAGAGACTGTTAAGACTTCTATTAGAACCACAGAACTAGAGACAGTTCAGTCTTCTTTAGAATCACATAACTAGAGACTGTCCAATCTTCTGTTAGAACCACAGAACTAGAGGCTGTCCAATATTCTGTTAGAACCACAGAACTAGAGACTGTTCAATCTTCTATTAGAACCACAGAACTAGAGACTGTTCATTCTTCTATTAGAACCACAGAACTAGAGACCTTCCAGTCTTAAGTTAGAACCACAGAACTAGAGACTGTCCATTCTTCTATTAGAACCACAGAACTAGAGACTGTTCAGTCTTCTGTTAGAACCACAGAACTAGAGACTGTCCGGTCTTCTATTAGAACCACAGAACTAGAGACCTTCCAGTCTTCTGTTAGAACCACAGAACTAGAGACTGTCCAGTCTTCTATTAGAACCACAGAACTAGAGACTGTCCAGTCTTCTGTTAGAACCACAAAACTAGAGACCTTCCAGTCTTCAGTTAGAACCACAGAACTAGAGACTGTTCAGTCTTCTGTTAGAACCACAGAACTAGAGACTGTCCAGTCTTCTATTAGAACCACATAACTAGATGATGTTCAGTTTTCTATTAGAACCACAGAACTAGAGACTGTCCCGTCTTCAGTTAGAACCACAGAACTAGAGACTGTCCATTCTTCTTTTAGAACCACAGAACTAGAGACTGTTCAGTCTTCTGTTAGAACCACAGAACTAGAGACTGTCCGGTCTTCTATTAGAACCACAGAACTAGAGACCTTCCAGTCTTCTGTTAGAACCATAGAACTAGAGATTGTCCAGTCTTCTATTAGAACCACATAACTAGATGATGTTCAGTCTTCTATTAGAACCACAGAACTAGAGACTGTCCAGTCTTCTATTAGAATCACAGAACTAGAGACTGTCCAGTCTTCTGTTAGAACCACATAACTAGAGACCGTCCAGTCTTCAGTTAGAACCACAAAACTAGAGACCTTCCAGTCTTCAGTTAGAACCACAAAACTAGAGACCTTCCAGTCTTCAGTTAGAACCACAGAACTAGAGACTGTTCAGTCTTCTGTTAGAACCACAGAACTAGAGACTGTCCAGTCTTCTATTAGAACCACATAACTAGATGATGTTCAGTTTTCTATTAGAACCACAGAACTAGAGACTGTCCCGTCTTCAGTTAGAACCACAGAACTAGAGACTGTCCATTCTTCTTTTAGAACCACAGAGCTAGAGACTGTCCAGTCTTCTGTTAGAACCACAGAACTAGAGACTGTCCGGTCTTCTATTAGAACCACAGAACTAGAGACCTTCCAGTCTTCTGTTAGAACCATAGAACTAGAGACTGTCCAGTCTTCTATTAGAACCACATAACTAGATGATGTTCAGTCTTCTATTAGAACCACAGAACTAGAGACTGTCCAGTCTTCTATTAGAATCACAGAACTAGAGACTGTCCAGTCTTCTGTTAGAACCACATAACTAGAGACCGTCCAGTCTTCAGTTAGAACCACAGAACTAGAGACCATCCAGTCTTCTGTTAGAACCACATAACTAGAGACTATCCAGTCTTCTATTAGAATCACAGAACTAGAGACTGTCCAGTCTTCTGTTAGAACCACATTACTAGAGACCTTCCAGTCTTCAGTTAGAACCACAGAACTAGAGACTGTTCAGTCTTCTGTTAGAACCACAGAACTAGAGACTGTCCAGTCTTCTATTAGAACCACATAACTAGAGGCTGTACAGGCAACAGTTAGAACTATAGAACTAGAGACTTTTCAGACTTCTGTTAGAACCACAGAACTAGAGACAGTCCAGTCTTCTATTAGAACCACAGAACTAGAGACCTTCCAGTCTTCAGTTAGAACCACAGAACTAGAGACTGTTCAGTCTTCTATTAGAACCACAGAACTAGAGACTGTTCAGTCTTCTGTTAGAACCACAGTACTAGAGACTGTCCGGTCTTCTATTAGAACCACATAACTAGAGACCTTCCAGTCTTCTGTTAGAACCACAGAACTAGAGACTGTCCAGTCTTCTATTAGAACCACAGAACTAGAGATTGTCCAGTCTTCTGTTAGAACCACAAAACTAGAGACCTTCCAGTCTTCAGTTAGAACCACAGAACTAGAGAATGTTCAGTCTTCTGTTAGAACCACAGAACTAGAGACTGTCCAGTCTTCTATTAGAACCACATAACTAGATGATGTTCAGTCAACAGTTAGAACCATAAAACTAGAGACTGTTCAGACTTCTATTAGAACCACAGAACTAGAGACAGTCCAGTCTTCTTTAGAATCACATAACTAGAGACTGTCCAATCTTCTGTTAGAACCACAGAACTAGAGGCTGTCCAATATTCTGTTAGAACCACAGAACTAGAGACTGTTCAATCTTCTATTAGAACCACAGAACTAGAGACAACACAAACTAGAGACTGTTCATTCTTCTATTAGAACCACAGAACTAGAGACCGTTCAGTCTTCTGTTAGAACCACAGAACTAGAGACTGTCCACTTCTATTAGAACCACAGAACTAGAGACCTTCCAGTCTTCTGTTAGAACCACAGAACTAGAGACTGTCCGGTCTTCTATTAGAACCACAGAACTAGAGATTGTCCAGTCTCACTAAGACCTTCCAGTCTTCAGTTAGAACCACAGAACTAGAGACTGTTCAGTCTTCTGTTAGAACCACAGAACTAGAGACTGTCCAGTCTTCTATTAGAACCACAGAACTAGAGATTGTCCAGTCTTCGTTAGAACCACAAAACTAGAGACCTTCCAGTCTTCAGTTAGAACCACAGAACTAGAGACTGTTCAGTCTTCTTTTAGAACCACAGAACTAGAGACTGTCCAGTCTTCTATTAGAACCACATAACTAGATGATGTTCAGTTTTCTATTAGAACCACAGAACTAGAGACTGTCCCGTCTTCAGTTAGAACCACAGAACTAGAGACTGTCCATTCTTCTTTTAGAAACACAGAACTAGAGACTGTTCAGTCTTCTGTTAGAACCACAGAACTAGAGACTGTCCGGTCTTCTATTAGAACCACAGAACTAGAGACCTTCCAGTCTTCTGTTAGAACCATAGAACTAGAGACTGTCCAGTCTTCTATTAGAACCACATAACTAGATGATGTTCAGTCTTCTATTAGAACCACAGAACTAGAGACTGTCCAGTCTTCTATTAGAACCACAGAACTAGAGACTGTCCAGTCTTCTGTTAGAACCACATAACTAGAGACCGTCCAGTCTTCAGTTAGAACCACAAAACTAGAGACCTTCCAGTCTTCAGTTAGAACCACAGAACTAGAGACTGTTCAGTCTTCTGTTAGAACCACAGAACTAGAGACTGTCCAGTCTTCTATTAGAACCACATAACTAGATGATGTCCAGTCTTCTATTAGAACCACAGAACTAGAGACTGTCCCGTCTTCAGTTAGAACCACAGAACTAGAGACTGTCCATTCTTCTTTTAGAAACACAGAGCTAGAGACTGTCCAGTCTTCTGTTAGAACCACAGAACTAGAGACTGTCCGGTCTTCTATTAGAACCACAGAACTAGAGACCTTCCAGTCTTCTGTTAGAACCATAGAACTAGAGACTGTCCAGTCTTCTATTAGAACCACATAACTAGATGATGTTCAGTCTTCTATTAGAACCACAGAACTAGAGACTGTCCAGTCTTCTATTAGAACCACAGAACTAGAGACTGTCCAGTCTTCTGTTAGAACCACATAACTAGAGACCGTCCAGTCTTCAGTTAGAACCACAGAACTAGAGACCATCCAGTCTTCTGTTAGAACCACAGAACTAGAGACTGTCCAGTCTTCTATTAGAACCACAAAACTAGAGACTGTCCAGTCTTCTGTTAGAACCACATTACTAGAGACCTTCCAGTCTTCAGTTAGAACCACAGAACTAGAGACTGTTCAGTCTTCTGTTAGAACCACAGAACTAGAGACTGTCCAGTCTTCTATTAGAACCACATAACTAGAGGCTGTACAGGCAACAGTTAGAACTATAGAACTAGAGACTTTTCAGACTTCTGTTAGAACCACAGAACTAGAGACAGTCCAGTCTTCTATTAGAACCACAGAACTAGAGACGTTCCAGTCTTCAGTTAGAACCACAGAACTAGAGACTGTTCAGACTTCTATTAGAACCACAGAACTAGAGACTGTTCAGTCTTCTGTTAGAACCACAGTACTAGAGACTGTCCGGTCTTCTATTAGAACCACATAACTAGAGACCTTCCAGTCTTCTGTTAGAACCACAGAACTAGAGACTGTCCAGTCTTCTATTAGAACCACAGAACTAGAGATTGTCCAGTCTTCTGTTAGAACCACAAAACTAGAGACCTTCCAGTCTTCAGTTAGAACCACAGAACTAGAGAATGTTCAGTCTTCTGTTAGAACCACAGAACTAGAGACTGTCCAGTCTTCTATTAGAACCACATAACTAGATGATGTTCAGTCAACAGTTAGAACCATAAAACTAGAGACTGTTAAGACTTCTATTAGAACCACAGAACTAGAGACAGTTCAGTCTTCTTTAGAATCACATAACTAGAGACTGTCCAATCTTCTGTTAGAACCACAGAACTAGAGGCTGTCCAATATTCTGTTAGAACCACAGAACTAGAGACTGTTCAATCTTCTATTAGAACCACAGAACTAGAGACCTTCCAGTCTTAAGTTAGAACCACAGAACTAGAGACTGTCCATTCTTCTATTAGAACCACAGAACTAGAGACTGTTCAGTCTTCTGTTAGAACCACAGAACTAGAGACTGTCCGGACTTCTATTAGAACCACAGAACTAGAGACCTTCCAGTCTTCTGTTAGAACCAAAGAACTAGAGACTGTCCAGTCTTCTATTAGAACCACAGAACTAGAGATTGTCCAGTCTTCGTTAGAACCACAAAACTAGAGACCTTCCAGTCTTCAGTTAGAACCACAGAACTAGAGACTGTTCAGTCTTCTGTTAGAACCACAGAACTAGAGACTGTCCAGTCTTCTATTAGAACCACATAACTAGATGATGTTCAGTTTTCTATTAGAACCACAGAACTAGAGACTGTCCCGTCTTCAGTTAGAACCACAGAACTAGAGACTGTCCATTCTTCTTTTAGAAACACAGAACTAGAGACTGTTCAGTCTTCTGTTAGAACCACAGACCTAGAGACTGTCCGGTCTTCTATTAGAACCACAGAACTAGAGACCTTCCAGTCTTCTGTTAGAACCATAGAACTAGAGACTGTCCAGTCTTCTATTAGAACCACATAACTAGATGATGTTCAGTCTTCTGTTAGAACCACATAACTAGAGACCGTCCAGTCTTCAGTTAGAACCACAGAACTAGAGACCATCCAGTCTTCTGTTAGAACCACATAACTAGAGACCGTCCAGTCTTCAGTTAGAACCACAGAACTAGAGACCATCCAGTCTTCTGTTAGAACCACATAACTAGAGACTATCCAGTCATCTATTAGAACCACAGAACTAGAGACTGTCTAGTCTTCTATTAGAACCACATTACTAGATGATGTTCAGTCTTCTATTAGAACCACAAAACTAGAGACTGTCCAGTCTTCTGTTAGAACCACATTACTAGAGACCTTCCAGTCTTCAGTTAGAACCACAGAACTAGAGACTGTTCAGTCTTCTGTTAGAACCACAGAACTAGAGACTGTCCAGTCTTCTATTAGAACCACATAACTAGAGGCTGTACAGGCAACAGTTAGAACTATAGAACTAGAGACTTTTCAGACTTCTGTTAGAACCACAGAACTAGAGACAGTCCAGTCTTCTATTAGAACCACAGAACTAGAGACCTTCCAGTCTTCAGTTAGAACCACAGAACTAGAGACTGTTCAGACTTCTATTAGAACCACAGAACTAGAGACTGTTCAGTCTTCTGTTAGAACCACAGTACTAGAGACTGTCCGGTCTTCTATTAGAACCACATAACTAGAGACCTTCCAGTCTTCTGTTAGAACCACAGAACTAGAGACTGTCCAGTCTTCTATTAGAACCACAGAACTAGAGATTGTCCAGTCTTCTGTTAGAACCACAAAACTAGAGACCTTCCAGTCTTCAGTTAGAACCACAGAACTAGAGAATGTTCAGTCTTCTGTTAGAACCACAGAACTAGAGACTGTCCAGTCTTCTATTAGAACCACATAACTAGATGATGTTCAGTCAACAGTTAGAACCATAAAACTAGAGACTGTTAAGACTTCTATTAGAACCACAGAACTAGAGACAGTTCAGTCTTCTTTAGAATCACATAACTAGAGACTGTCCAATCTTCTGTTAGAACCACAGAACTAGAGGCTGTCCAATATTCTGTTAGAACCACAGAACTAGAGACTGTTCAATCTTCTATTAGAACCATAGAACTAGAGACTGTTCATTCTTCTATTAGAACCACATAACTAGAGACCTTCCAGTCTTAAGTTAGAACCACAGAACTAGAGACTGTCCATTCTTCTATTAGAACCACAGAACTAGAGACTGTTCAGTCTTCTGTTAGAACCACAGAACTAGAGACTGTCCGGTCTTCTATTAGAACCACAGAACTAGAGACCTTCCAGTCTTCTGTTAGAACCACAGAACTAGAGACTGTCCAGTCTTCTATTAGAACCACAGAACTAGAGATTGTCCAGTCTTCGTTAGAACCACAAAACTAGAGACCTTCCAGTCTTCAGTTAGAACCACAGAACTAGAGACTGTTCAGTCTTCTGTTAGAACCACAGAACTAGAGACTGTCCAGTCTTCTTTTAGAACCACATAACTAGATGATGTTCAGTTTTCTATTAGAACCACAGAACTAGAGACTGTCCCGTCTTCAGTTAGAACCACAGAACTAGAGACTGTCCATTCTTCTTTTAGAAACACAGAACTAGAGACTGTTCAGTCTTCTGTTAGAGCCACAGAACTAGAGACTGTCCGGTCTTCTATTAGAACCACAGAACTAGAGACCTTCCAGTCTTCTGTTAGAACCATAGAACTAGAGACTGTCCAGTCTTCTATTAGAACCACATAACTAGATGATGTTCAGTTTTCTATTAGAACCACAGAACTAGAGACTGTCCCGTCTTCAGTTAGAACCACAGAACTAGAGACTGTCCATTCTTCTTTTAGAACCACAGAACTAGAGACTGTTCAGTCTTCTGTTAGAACCACAGAACTAGAGACTGTCCGGTCTTCTATTAGAACCACAGACCTAGAGATTGTCCAGTCTTCTGTTAGAACCACAAAACTAGAGACCTTCCATTCTTCAGTTAGAACCACAGAACTAGAGACTGTTCAGTCTTCTGTTAGAACCACAGAACTAGAGACTGTCCAGTCTTCTATTAGAACCACATAACTAGATGATGTTCAGTCTTCTATTAGAACCACAGAACTAGAGACTGTCCCGTCTTCTATTAAAATCACAGAACTAGAAACTGTCCAGTCTTCTGTTAGAACCACATAACTAGAGACCGTCCAGTCTTCCGTTAGAACCACATAACTAGAGACCATCCAGTCTTCTGATAGAACCACAGAACTAGAGACTATCCAGTCATCTATTAGAACCACAGAACTAGAGACTGTCCAGTCTTCTATTAGAATCACATTACTAGATGATGTTCAGTCTTCTATTAGAACCACAGAACTAGAGACAGTCAAGTCTTCTATTAGAACCACAGAACTAGAGACTGTCCTGTCTTCTGTTAGAACCACATAACTAGAGACCTTCCAGTCTTCTATTAGAACCACAGAACTAGAGACTGTCCAGTCTTCTATTAGAACCATATAACTAGAGGCTGTCCAGTCAACAGTTAGAACCACAGAACTAGAGACTGTTCAGACTTCTGTTAGAACCACAGAAATAGAGACTCTCCAGTCTTCTATTAGAACCACATAACTAGATGATGTTCAGTCTTCTATTAGAACCACAGAACTAGCGACTGTCCAGTCTTCTATTAGAACCACATAACTAGAGGCTGTCCAATCTTCTATTAGAACCATATAACTAGAGACTTTTCAGACTTCTATTATAACCACAGAACTAGAGACTGTTCAGTCTTCTTTAGAACCACAGAACTAGAGACTGTCCAATTTTCTGTTAGAACCACAGAACTAGAGGCTGTCCAATATTCTGTTAGAACCACAGAACTAGAGACTGTTCAGTCTTCTATTAGAACCACAGAACTAGAGACTGTTCAGTCTTCTATTAGAACCACAGAACTAGAGACCTTCCAGTCTTCAGTTAGACCAACAGAACTAGAGACTGTCCAGTCTTCTATTAGAACCACAGAACTAGAGACTGTTTTCTATTAGAACCACAGAACTAGAGGCTGTCCAGTCTTCTATTAGAACCACAGAACTAGATGTGGTCCAGTCTTTTATTAGAAATACAGAACAAGAGACTGTCCAGTATTCTGATAGAACCACATACCTAGAGACTGTCCAGTCTTCTATTAGAACCACAGAACTAGAGACTGTCCAGTCTTCTATTAGAACCATAGAACTAGAGACCTTCCAGTCTTCAGTTAGAACCACATATCTAGAAACTGTTCAGTCTTCTGTTAGAACCACTGAAGTAGACACTGTCCTGTCTTCTATTAGAACCACATAACTAGATGATGTTCAGTCTTCTATTAGAACCACATAACTAGAGACTATTCAGTCTTCTGTTAGAGCCACAGAACTAGAGACCTTCAAGTCTTCATTTAGAACCACAGAACTAAAGACTGTCCATTCTTTTATTAGAACCACAGAACTATAGACTGTCCAGTCTTCTGTTAGAACCACAGAACTAGAGACCTTTCAGTCTTCAGTTAGAACCACAGATCTAGAGACTGTCCAGTCTTCTGTTAGAACCAAAGAAATAGAGACTGTTCAGTCTTCTGTTAGAACCACAGAACTAGAGACTGTCCAGTCTTCTATTAGAACCACAGATCTAGAGGCTGTCCAGTCTTCTGTTAGAACCACGGAACTAGAGACCTTCCAGTCTTCAGTTAGACCCACAGAACTAGAGACTGTCCAGTCTTCTATTAGAACCACAGAACGAAAGACTGTTTTCTATTAGAACCACAGAACTAGAGGCTGTCCAGTCTTCTATTAGAACCACATAACTAGTGACTGTCCAGTCTTCTGTTAGAACCACAGAACTAGAGACTGTTCAGTCTTCTGTTAGAACCACAGAACTAGAGACTGTCTAGTCTTCTATTAAAACCACATAACTAGTGACTGTCCAGTCTTCTGTTAGAACCACAGAACTAGAGACTGTTCAGTCTTCTGTTAGAACCACAGAACTAGAGACTGTCCAGTCTTCTATTAGAACCACATAACTAGATGATGTTCAGTCTTCTATTAGAACCACATAACTAGAGACTATTCAGTCTTCTGTTAGAACCACAGAACTAGAGACCTTCAAGTCTTCATTTAGAACCACAGAACTAAAGACAGTCTTCTGTTAGAACCACATAACTAGAGACTATCCAGTCTTCTGTTAGAACCACAGAACTAGAGACTATCCAGTCATCTATAGAACCACAGAACTAGAGACTGTCCAGTCTTCTATTAGAACCACATAACTAGTGACTGTCCAGTCTTCTGTTAGAACCACAGAACTAGAGACTGTCCAGTCTTCTATTAGAACCACAGAACTAGAGACTTTACAGTCTTCTGTTAGAACCACAGAACTAGAGACTGTCCATTCTTCTATTAGAACCACAGAACTAGAGACTGTCCAGTCTTCTGTTAGAACCACATAACTAGAGACCTTCCAGTCTTCAGTTAGAACCACAGAACTAGAGACTGTCTTGTCTTCTATTAGAAAAACAGAACTAGAGACTGTCCAGTCTTCTATTAGAACCACAGAACTAGAGGCTGTCCAGTCTTCTATTAGAACCACATAACAAGATGCTGTCCAGTCTTCTATTAGAACCACATAGCTAGAGACTGTCCAGTATTATGTTAGAACCACAGAACTAGAGACTGTCCAGTCTTCTATAAGAACCACAGACCTAGAGACTGTCCATTCTTCTATTAGAACCACAGAACTAGAGACTGTCCAGTCTTCTATTAGAACCACAGAACTAGAGACTTTCCAGTCTTCTATTAGAACCACAGAACTAGAGACTGTCCAGTATTCTGTTAGACAAATAGAACTAGAGACTGTCCAGTCTTCTATTAGAACCACATAACTGGAGACTGTTCATTCTTTTATTAGAACCACAGAACTAGAGACCTTCCAGTCTTCAGTTAGAACCACAGAACTAGATGCTGTCCAGTCATCTATTAGAACCACAGAACTAGAGACTGTACAGTCTTCTGTTAGAACCACATAACTAGATGCTGTCCAGTCATCTATTAGAACTTCAGAACTAGAGACTGTCCAGTCTTCTGTTAGAGCCACATAACTAGATGCTGTCCAGACTTCTGTTAGAACCACAGAACTAGATGTTGTTCAGTCTTCAGTTAGAACCACAGAACTAGAGACTGTCCAGTCTTCTGTTAGAACCACAGAACTAGAGACTGTCCAGTCTTCTGTTAGAACCACATAACTAGATGCTATCCAGTCTTCAATTAGAGCCCCAGAACTAGATTCTGTCCAGTCTTCTATTAGAACCACAGAACTAGATGTTTTTCAGTCTTCAGTTAGAACCACAGAACTAGAGACTGTTCAGTCTTCTGTTAGAACCACATAACTAGATGATGTTCAGTTTTCTATTAGAACCACAGAACTAGAGACTGTCCCGTCTTCAGTTAGAACCACAGAACTAGAGACTGTCCATTCTTCTTTTAGAACCACAGAACTAGAGACTGTTCAGTCTTCTGTTAGAACCACAGAACTAGAGACTGTCCGGTCTCTATTAGAACCACAGAACTAGAGACCTTCCAGTCTTCTGTTAGAACCATAGAACTAGAGACTGTCCAGTCTTCTATTAGAACCACAGAACTAGAGATTGTCCAGTCTTCTGTTAGAACCACAGAACTAGAGACTGTTCAGTCTTCTGTTAGAACCACAGAACTAGAGACTGTCCAGTCTTCTAGTAGAACCACATAACTAGATGATGTTCAGTCTTCTATTAGAACCACAGAACTAGAGACTGTCCCGTCTTCTATTAGAATCACAGAACTAGAGACTGTCCAGTCTTCTGTTAGAACCACATAACTAGAGACCGTCCAGTCTTCAGTTAGAACCACATAACTAGAGACCATCCAGTCTTCTGATAGAACCACAGAACTAGAGACTATCCAGTCATCTATTAGAACCACAGAACTAGAGACTGTCCAGTCTTCTATTAGAACCACATTACTAGAGAATTTTCAGTCTTCTTTAGAACCAAAGAACTAGAGAATGTCCAATCTTCTGTTAGAACCACAGAACTAGAGACTGTCCAGTCTTCTGTTAGAACCACATAACTAGAGACCTTCCAGTCTTCTATTAGAACCACAGAACTAGAGACTGTCCAGTCTTCTATTAGAACCATATAACTAGAGGCTGTCCAGTCAACAGTTAGAACCACAGAACTAGAGACTGTTCAGACTTCTGTTAGAACCACAGAAATAGAGACTGTCCAGTCTTCTATTAGAACCACATAACTAGATGATGTTCAGTCTTCTATTAGAACCACATAACTAGCGACTGTCCAGTCTTCTATTAGAACCACATAACTAGAGGCTGTCCAATCTTCTATTAGAACCATATAACTAGAGACTGTCCAGACTTCTATTAGAACCACAGAACTAGAGACTGTTCAGTCTTCTTTAGAACCACAGAACTAGAGACTGTCCAATCTTCTGTTAGAACCACAGAACTAGAGGCTGTCCAATATTCTGTTAGAACCACAGACCTAGAGACTGTTCAGTCTTCTATTAGAACCACAGAACTAGAGACTGTTCAGTCTTCTATTAGAACCACAGAACTAGAGACCTTCCAGTCTTCAGTTAGACCAACAGAACTAGAGACTGTCCAGTCTTCTATTAGAACCACAGAACTAGAGACTGTTTTCTATTAGAACCACAGAACTAGAGGCTGTCCAGTCTTCTATTAGAACCACAGAACTAGATGTGGTCCAGTCTTTTATTAGAAATACAGAACAAGAGACTGTCCAGTATTCTGATAGAACCACATACCTAGAGACTGTCCATTCTTCTATTAGAACCACAGAACTAGAGACTGTCCAGTCTTCTATTAGAACCATAGAACTAGAGACCTTCCAGTCTTCAGTTAGAACCACATATCTAGAAACGGTTCAGTCTTCTGTTAGAACCACTGAAGTAGACACTGTCCTGTCTTCTATTAGAACCACATAACTAGATGATGTTCAGTCTTCTATTAGAACCACATAACTAGAGACTGTCCAGTCTTCTGTTAGAGCCACAGAACTAGAGACCTTCCAGTCTTCTTTTAGAACCACAGAACTAAAGACTTTCCAGTCTTTTATTAGAACCACAGAACTAGAGACTGTCCAGTCTTCTGTTAGAACCACAGAACTAGAGACCTTCCAGTCTTCAGTCAGAACCACAGAACTAGAGACTGTCCAGTCTTCTGTTAGAACCAAAGAACTAGAGACTGTTCAGTCTTCTGTTAGAACCACAGAACTAGAGACTGTCCAGTCTTCTATTAGAACCACAGAACTAGAGGCTGTCCAGTCTTCTGTTAGAACCACAGAACCAGAGACCTTCCAGTCTTCAGTTAGACCCACAGAACTAGAGATTGTCCAGTCTTCTATTAGAACCACAGAACTAGAGACTGTTTTCTATTAGAACCACAGAACTAGAGGCTGTCCAGTCTTCTATTAGAACCACAGAACTAGAGACTGTCCAGTCTTCTGTTAGAACCACAGAACTAGAGAATGTTCAGTCTTCTGTTAGAACCACAGAACTAGAGACTGTCCAGTCTTCTATTAGAACCACATAACTAGAGACTGTCCAGTCTTCTGTTAGAACCACAGAACTAGAGACTGTCCAGTCTTCTGTTAGAACCACAGAACTAGAGACTGTCCAGTCTTCTATTAGAACCACATAACTAGATGATGTTCAGTCTTCTATTAGAACCACATAACTAGAGACTATTCAGTCTTCTGTTAGAACCACAGAACTAGAGACCTTCAAGTCTTCATTTAGAACCACAGAACTAGAGACTGTCCAGTCTTCTATTAGAACCACAGAACTAGAGACTGTTCAGTCTTCTTTAGAACCACAGAACTAGAGACTGTCCAATCTTCTGTTAGAACCACAGAACTAGAGGCTGTCCAATATTCTGTTAGAACCACAGAACTAGAGACTGTTCAGTCTTCTATTAGAACCACAGAACTAGAGACCTTTCAGTCTTCTATTAGAACCACAGAACTAGAGACCTTCCAGTCTTCAGTTAGACCAACAGAACTAGAGACTGTCCAGTCTTCTATTAGAACCACAGAACTAGAGACTGTCCAGTCTTCTATTAGAACCATAGAACTAGAGACCTTCCAGTCTTCAGTTAGAACCACATATCTAGAAACTGTTCAGTCTTCTGTTAGAACCACTGAAGTAGACACTGTCCTGTCTTCTATTAGAACCACATAACTAGATGATGTTCAGTCTTCTATTAGAACCACATAACTAGAGACTATTCAGTCTTCTGTTAGAGCCACAGAACTAGAGACCTTCAAGTCTTCATTTAGAACCACAGAACTAAAGACTGTCCAGTCTTCTATTAGAACCACAGAACTAGAGACTGTCCAGTCTTCTGTTAGAACCACAGAACTAGAGACCTTCCAGTCTTCAGTTAGAACCACAGAACTAGAGACTGTCCAGTCTTCTGTTAGAACCAAAGAAATAGAGACTGTTCAGTCTTCTGTTAGAACCACAGAACTAGAGACTGTCCAGTCTTCTATTAGAACCACAGATCTAGAGGCTGTCCAGTCTTCTGTTAGAACCACGGAACTAGAGACCTTCCAGTCTTCAGTTAGACCCACAGAACTAGAGACTGTCCAGTCTTCTATTAGAACCACAGAACTAGAGACTGTTTTCTATTAGAACCACAGAACTAGAGGCTGTCCAGTCTTCTATTAGAACCACATAACTAGTGACTGTCCAGTCTTCTGTTAGAACCACATAACTAGAGACTGTTCAGTCTTCTGTAAGAACCACAGAACTAGAGACTGTCCAGTCTTCTATTAGAACCACATAACTAGAGACTTTCCAGTCTTCTGTTAGAACCACAGAACTAGAGACTGTTCAGTCTTCTGTTAGAACCACAGAACTAGAGACTGTCCAGTCTTCTATTAGAACCACATAACTAGATGATGTTCAGTCTTCTATTAGAACCACATAACTAGAGACTATTCAGTCTTCTGTTAGAACCACAGAGCTAGAGACCTTCAAGTCTTCATTTAGAACCACAGAACTAAAGACAGTCTTCTGTTAGAACCACATAACTAGAGACTATCCAGTCTTCTGTTAGAACCACAGAACTAGAGACTATCCAGTCATCTATAGAACCACAGAACTAGAGACTGTCCAGTCTTCTATTAGAACCACAGAACTAGAGACTGTTCAGTCTTCTGTTAGAACCACAGAACTAGAGACTGTCCAGTCTTCTATTAGAACCACAGAACTAGAGACTTTACAGTCTTCTGTTAGAACCACAGAACTAGAGACTGTCCATTTTTCTATTAGAACCACAGAACTAGAGACTGTCCAGTCTTCTGTTAGAACCACATAACTAGAGACCTTCCAGTCTTCAGTTAGAACCACAGAACTAGAGACTGTCTTGTCTTCTATTAGAACCACAGAACTAGAGACTGTCCAGTCTTCTATTAGAACCACAGAACTAGAGACTGTCCAGTCTTCTATTAGAACCACATAACAAGATGCTGTCCAGTCTTCTATTAGAACCACATAGCTAGAGACTGTCCAGTATTCTGTTAGAACCACAGAACTAGAGACTGTCCAGTCTTCTATTAGAACCACAGACCTAGAGACTGTCCATTCTTCTATTAGAACCACAGAACTAGAGACTGTCCAGTCTTCTATTAGAACCACAGAACTAGAGACTTTCCAGTCTTCTGTTAGAACCACAGAACTAGAGACTGTCCAGTCTTCTGTTAGACAACCACAGAACTAGAGACTGTCCAGTCTTCTATTAGAACCACATAACTGGAGACTGTTCATTCTTTTATTAGAACCACAGAACTAGAGACCTTCCAGTCTTCAGTTAGAACCACATAACAAGATGCTGTCCAGTCATCTATTAGAACCACAGAACTAGAGACTGTACAGTCTTCTGTTAGAACCACAGAACTAGATGCTGTCCAGTCATCTATTAGAACTTCAGAACTAGAGACTGTCCAGTCTTCTGTTAGAGCCACATAACTAGATGCTGTCCAGACTTCTGTTAGAACCACAGAACTAGATGTTGTTCAGTCTTCAGTTAGAACCACAGAACTAGAGACTGTCCAGTCTTCTGTTAGAACCACAGAACTAGAGACTGTCCAGTCTTCTGTTAGAACCACAGAACTAGATGCTATCCAGTCTTCTATTAGAGCCCCAGAACTAGATTCTGTCCAGTCTTCTATTAGAACCACAGAACTAGATGTTTTTCAGTCTTCAGTTAGAACCACAGAACTAGAGACTGTCCAGTCTTCTGTTAGAACCACAGAGCTAGAGACCTTCAAGTATTCAGTTAGAACCACAGAACTAGAGACTGTTCAGTCTTCTGTTAGAAACACAGAACTAGAGACTGTCCAGTCTTCTATTAGATCCACATAACTACATGATGTCCAGTCTTCTATTAGAACCACAGAACTAGAGACTGTCCAGTCTTCTATTAGAACCACAGAACTAGAGACTTTCCAGTCTTCTATTAGAACCACAGAACTAGAGACTTTCCAGTCTTCTGTTAGAACCACATAACTAGAGACTGTCCAGTCTTCTGTTAGAACCACAGAACTAGAGACTATCCAGTCATCTATAGAACCACAGAACTAGAGACTGTCCAGTCTTCTATTAGAACCACATAACTAGTGACTGTCCAGTCTTCTGTTAGAACCACAGAACTAGAGACTGTCCAGTCTTCTATTAGAACCACAGAACTAGAGACTGTACAGTCTTCTGTTAGAACAACAGAACTAGAGACTGTCCAGTCTTCTATTAGAACCACAGAACTAGAGACTGTCCAGTCTTCTGTTAGAACCACAGAACTAGAGACCTTCCAGTCTTCAGTTAGAACCACAGAACTAGAGACTGTCTTGTCTTCTATTAGAAAAACAGAACTAGAGACTATCCAGTCTTCTATTAGAACCACAGAACTAGAGACTGTCTTGTCTTCTATTAGAAAAACAGAACTAGAGACTGTCCAGTCTTCTATTAGAACCACAGAACTAGAGACTATCCAGTCATCTATTAGAACCACAGAACTAGAGACTGTCCAGTCTTCTATTAGAATCACATTACTAGATGATGTTCAGTCTTCTATTAGAACCACAGAACTAGAGACAGTCAAGTCTTCTATTAGAACCACAGAACTAGAGACTGTCCAGTCTTCTGTTAGAACCACATAACTAGAGACCTTCCAGTCTTCTATTAGAACCACAGAACTAGAGACTGTCCAGTCTTCTATTAGAACCATATAACTAGAGGCTGTCCAGTCAACAGTTAGAACCACAGAACTAGAGACTGTTCAGTCTTCTGTTAGAACCACAGAACTAGAGACTCTCCAGTCTTCTATTAGAACCACATAACTAGATGATGTTCAGTCTTCTATTAGAACCACAGAACTAGCGACTGTCCAGTCTTCTATTAGAACCACATAACTAGAGGCTGTCCAATCTTCTATTAGAACCACATAACTAGAGACTTTTCAGACTTCTATTATAACCACAGAACTAGAGACTCTTCATTCTTCTTTAGAACCACAGAACTAGAGACTGTCCAATTTTCTGTTAGAACCACAGAACTAGAGGCTGTCCAATATTCTGTTAGAACCACAGAACTAGAGACTGTTCAGTCTTCTATTAGAACCACAGAACTAGAGACTGTTCAGTCTTCTATTAGAACCACAGAACTAGAGACCTTCCAGTCTTCAGTTAGACCAACAGAACTAGAGACTGTCCAGTCTTCTATTAGAACCACAGAACTAGAGACTGTTTTCTATTAGAACCACAGAACTAGAGGCTGTCCAGTCTTCTATTAGAACCACAGAACTAGATGTGGTCCAGTCTTTTATTAGAAATACAGAACAAGAGACTGTCCAGTATTCTGATAGAACCACATACCTAGAGACTGTCCAGTCTTCTATTAGAACCACAGAACTAGAGACTGTCCAGTCTTCTATTAGAACCATAGAACTAGAGACCTTCCAGTCTTCAGTTAGAACCACATATCTAGAAACTGTTCAGTCTTCTGTTAGAACCACTGAAGTAGACACTGTCCTGTCTTCTATTAGAACCACATTACTAGATGATGTTCAGTCTTCTATTAAAACCACAGAACTAGAGACTGTTCAGTCTTCTGTTAAAACCACAGAGCTAGCGACTGTCCAGTCTTCTATTAGAACCACATAACTAGATGATGTTCAGTCTTCTATTAGAACCACATAACTAGAGACTATTCAGTCTTCTGTTAGAACCACATAACTAGAGACTATCCAGTCTTCTGTTAGAACCACAGAACTAGAGACTATCCAGTCATCTATAGAACCACAGAACTAGAGACTGTCCAGTCTTCTATTAGAACCACAGAACTAGAGACCTTCCAGTCTTCAGTTAGAACCACAGAACTAGAGACTGTCTTGTCTTCTATTAGAAAAACAGAACTAGAGACTGTCCAGTCTTCTATTAGAACCACAGAACTAGAGGCTGTCCAGTCTTCTTTAGAACCACATAACTAGAGACTGTCCAGTATTATGTTAGAACCACAGAACTAGAGACTGTCCAGTCTTCTATAAGAACCACAGACCTAGAGACTGTCCATTCTTCTATTAGAACCACAGAACTAGAGACTGTCCAGTCTTCTATTAGAACCACATTACTAGAGACTTTCCAGTCTTCTATTAGAACCACAGAACTAGAGACTGTCCAGTATTCTGTTAGACCCATAGAACTAGAGACTGTCCAGTCTTCTATTAGAACCACATAACTGGAGACTGTCCATTCTTTTATTAGAACCACAGAACTAGAGACCTTCCAGTCTTCAGTTAGAACCACAGAACTAGATGCTGTCCAGTCATCTATTAGAACTTCAGAACTAGAGACTGTCCAGTCTTCTGTTAGAACCACATAACTAGATGCTGTCCAGACTTCTGTTAAAACCACAGAACTAGATGATGTTCAGTCTTCAGTTAGAACCACAGAACTAGAGACTGTCCAGTCTTCTGTTAGAACCACAGAACTAGAGACTGTCCAGTCTTCTGTTAGAACCACAGAACTAGATGCTATCCAGTCTTCTATTAGATCCCCAGAACTAGATTCTGTCCAGTCTTCTATTAGAACCACAGAACTAGATGTTTTTCAGTCTTCAGTTAGAACCACAGAACTGGAGACTGTCCAGTCTTTTGTTAGAACCACAGAACTAGAGACTGTCCAGTCTTCTATTAGAACCACAGAACTAGAGACTGTCCAGTCTTCTATTAGAACCACAGAACTAGAGACTGTCCCGTCTTCTATTAGAACCACAGAACTAGAGACTGTCCAGTCTTCTATTAGAACCACAGAACTAGAGACTGTTCAGTCAATGTAGAACAGGTAACAAGGGACAGAGAACTACCACACAACAAACCACTTTAGGAAGAGGAGGAGGATGCAGAGGAGGAGGAAATGAGGAGGAGGAGGAGGAGGAGGAGGAGGAGCAGGAGAGAGAGAGAGAGAGAGAGAGAGAGAGAGAGAGAGAGAGAGAGAGAGAGAGAGAGAGAGAGAGAGAGAGAGAGAGAGAGAGACAGAGACAGAGAGAGAGAGAGAGAGAGAGACAGAGACAGAGAGAGAGAGAGAGAGAGAGAGAGAGAGAGAGAGAGAGATGATGGGAGGAGTGAGAGTAATAATAATAAAAAGAGTGGTGTGTAAGTATTGAAGGAGGAAGAGGGGGGTGGTTTAACCGGTGCATAACGAGGGGGGTGGGGGTTTACGTGTGTGTGTGTGTGTGTGTGTGTGTGTGTGTGTGTGTGTGTGTGTGTGTTTCTGTGTGTGTGTCAGTATCACTGCTCATGTCATTGGTCCGTAGTTGAATCAGGAGCAGCACCGTTCATCACTGAACTGAGGAGGCCTCTCTCTCTGTTCCTCTCTCCCTCGCTCCTTATCTCCGTATCTCGCTTCCTCAGATCTCTCTCCTTCTCCGAAGCATCAGAAGCCTACCGGTTCCAACCACAGGTGAGAGCTTTTCCTCTCTCAATAGCAGCTTGACATTATGGACTTTACTTTAATCTATTTCCCCTGTAACATTATGGACTTTAATCTATTTCCCCTGTAACATTATGTACTTGAATCTATTTACCCTGTAACATTATGAACTTTAATCTATTTCCCCTGTAATATTATGGACTTTAATCTATTTCCCCTGTAACATTATGAACTTTAATCTATTTCGCCTGTAACATTATGTACTTGAATCTATTTACCCTGTAACATTATGAACTTTAATCTATTTCCCCTGTAATATTATGGACTTTAATCTATTTACCCTGTAACATTATGGACTTGAATCTATTTACCCTGTAATATTATGGACTTTAATCTATTTCCCCTGTAACATTATGAACTTTAATCTATTTCCCCTGTAACATTATGGACTTTAATCTATTTACCCTGTAATATTATGGACTTTAATCTATTTCCCCTGTAATATTATGGACTTTAATCTATTTCCCCTGTAATATTATGGACTTTAATCTATTTACCCTGTAATATTATGGACTTTAATCTATTTACCCTGTAATATTATGGACTTTAATCTATTTCCCCTGTAACATTATGAACTTTAATCTATTTACCCTGTAACATTATTCTTCAGTTAATGTTTTTTTCTCTTTTGGACTTGTAGTTGTTGCTTTCTTTGAGATTTAACCAGAATCAGCTTCAGCTATAACATCATTACATCATAATATCATAATATCGTTGACACTGATTTATAAATGGACATGATTAAACAGCTGTACGTTATGTAGACATTAAAATCATTTAAAAGCTGTATTTTATCTGCTAGTTTTCTGCCACCTGTTGGACTGTCTGTGTCTTCTGTGTCAGTCCAGTATGTCCATGGTCTGGTTTAGACAGCATGATGGTTGTCTACAGTGAGTTCATGAGATCAAGGTCTGTGTGTGCGTGTGTGTGTGCGTGTGTGTGTGTGTGTGTGTGTGTGTATGTGTGTGTGTGTGTGTGTGTGTGTGTGTGTGTGTGTGTGTGTGTGTGTGTGTGTGTGTCTGTGTCTGTGTCTGTGTGTCTGTGTGTGTGTCTGTGTGGATGTCTGTCTCTTTGTGTGTGTGTGTGTGTGTGTGTGTGTGTGTGTGTGTGTGTGTGTGTGTGTGTGTGTGTGTGTGTGTGTGTGTGTGTGTGTGTGTGTGTGTGTGTGTGTGTGTGTGTGTGTGTGTGTGTGTGTGTCTGTGTGTCTGTGTGTCTGTGTGTGTGTGTGTGTGTGTGTGTATGAGAACTGTACAGGACATCTGATGAAATGACCCTTTCCTATAGGGGGATATACAGCAGTGGATAGATCCAGGGCAGCTCTACGGGGCGGCAGGTAGCTTAGTGGTTAAGAGCGTTGTGCCAGTAACCAAAAGGTTGCTGGTTCTAATCCCCGAGCCGATAGGTGAAAAATCTGTCGATGTGCCCTTGAGCAAGGCACTTAACCCTAATTGCTCCTGTAAGTCGCTCTGGATAAGAGCGTCTGCTAAATGTACTGTGGGTGTATGGACATAGATCATGTTATGTTGAACCACTGAACTTAAAGCAGCTGTCTAGAACCCCACAGCCCCACTCTAGAACCCCACAGCCCCACTCTAGAACCCCACAGCCCCACTCTAGAACCCCACAGCCTCACTCTAGAACCCCACAGCCCCACTCTAGAACCCCACAGCCCCACTCTAGAACCCCACAGCCCCACTCTAGAACCCCACAGCCCCACTCTAGAACCCCACAGCCTCACTCTAGAACCCCACAGCCCCACTCTAGAACCCCACAGCCTCACTCTAGAACCCCACAGCCCCACTCTAGAACCCCACAGCCCCACAGAGAATATAACTCACATCCTGTTCAACTACAGTCCTGCTTTCTTTAATGATCTTCTCTTATGAAGGATTTAAACTACACAGGGAGAGAGAGAGAGAGGGCTGGAGGGACCAGAGGAGAACGATGGACAGGGAGAGAGGGAGGGGTGGAGGGACCAGAGGACAGGTGAAAGATAGAGAGAGAGAGAGGGCTGGAGGGACCAGAGGACAGGTGAAAGGGAGAGAGAGAGAGAGGGCTGGAGGGACCAGAGGACAGGTGAAAGGGAGAGAGAGAGAGAGGGCTGGAGGGACCAGAGGACAAGTTCTTCAAAGACAGAAATTTGAAGAAGCAAAACTATTATTTTATTTTAGGAGAGACATTGTTTTCTTTGTCACTGTTGTGTATTTCTAAAAAGTGTTTGGAATCAGCTGTTTGGAAGTAGTTCAGTCGATTTATGGTTGTGAATGTGGTCAGTTCATTCATTAAGGGCTCTATTCAATACTCATCTCATAAGTTCAGCTTTAGCGAGTGAAATGTAAAGGCAATGTTTCTGCTTTAGCGGAGACTGTATACACGATAAACGCTGCATATGTCGTATTATTACATAAAATGTATATTATGGAATCTGTAATGCTTCAGCGTTGAAGATTAAATAGAGCCCTAAATCTGCATAAATGTAATCGGTCTCCACAATGACAGTCATCTATCTACAGTGTTAATATGGTACTGGAACTGACCCTGTATATAGTCACCTTACCCCTATACATATCTACCTCCATCTCTCCAGTATCCCTGTCCCCTTACCCCTATACATATCTACCTCCATCACTCCAGTATCCCTGCACATTGTTAATATGGTACAGGAACTGACCCTGTATATAGTCACCTTACCCCTATACATATCTACCTCCATCACTCCAGTATCCCTGGACATTGTTAATATGGTATTGGAACTGACCCTGTATATAGTCACCTGACCCCTATACATATCTACCTCCATCACTCCAGTATCCCTGCACATTGTTAATATGGTACAGGAACTGACCCTGTATATAGTATGTTACTTACTTATTGTGTTCTTCATATTTCTTCTTATTTCTCATGTTTTTTTTTATTCTAATATTATAAACATTAATATGTGACATTAAAAACTTGAATCTTGATGTGCCGTGTAGAGAACCCTCAATCTACACTAGAAAGGGTTAAACATTTCTGAAACCATGTCATAATAGAGATGTTGTATATCTGCTGTATCAGAGCAACATAGAACAGGATATGACAGAGCACTTTCAGCAGCCAGAAGTGTGCTCTGTAGTTGTGACAACTCACATGGAAGCATTTACTGTCAAAAGAAATAAGCAGAAATGGCTCCCCATGCCAATATTTCCATTAGCCTTAACCCTGCGTGGCAAAAGTCAAATGTCAAACCCTTAACATCCAGCTGAGACAACCCAGCAGTGTGGTGAGAACATTGTGGGGACATCACAAAATATATGTTCCCAAAAGACAAAAAACTGTCCAGTTGCGCAGATTATTCTACAATGTTTCTTGTAGCCCTTTCCTGCAGTCAAATTACCAAATCACCCTCTAGTGGCTTCATGGGTGGAATGTTATTAATATTTTTCATAATTTCATAATTAATAAACATATTTCTTTATTTTTACGCCGAAAATCAGGTGTTTCTATGTCAAACGGTTTTGTTATATATCAATCTTCTGTGATGTATATAAAGTGTAATATTGGGATGCAAACTCAAAATTGAATACATTTCAACTCTATATCTGACATGGTACATGGTGTGAGGTGGATACTTTTGTTTCAAAGTAGATTTGTTTAAGACCACCAAGAAACACTCTGTGTGACCCTGATTTAGCCCACTGCAGTAAAAGGTTAAGGTGCAAAAAACATTTACCTGATGTTACAAGAACGTTCCTAGAACACATTTAGTATGTTCTTTAATAAAGGTTCCCAGAATGTTTCTTTAGGTTGTGGGAACATTGTGGGGATATGACAATAAAACACTAAAACTGTCCAGTTGTGCTGACGTTCAGATAGATAATGTTTGTATCAGGGTGCACAAAACATTTATTTGATATTTGCAAGAATATTGACAGGACTTCCTTTCTGAGTTCTTTAAAGGTTCCCAGAACATTTAATTAGGTTGAGGGAACAGTGTGGGTACATTACCAGAGATAGGTTCCCAAAACACTAAATATACTCAGTTGTGATGACATTCATACAATCATTAAGTTAGGTTGCCAGGACATTCCCTTAATATTGTAAGAATGTTGACAGAAGTTCTTCAAAGGTTCCCAGAACATTTAGTTAAGTTATGGGAGTTTTCTGGGATATTGCAATAATATTATTGTGATATTCACATACTGTAGGTTCCACAGAACATTCCAAAAATGTGGCACAATGTTCCACACTTTCCAAATAAGTCTGTTTTTATGACATTCATGGCATATTTGTTTTAGATTTAACTTAATATTCCATTGATGTTCATGTAATAAATAGTAATAAGGTGGGTTAAGTCTTAATTCACATATGTATTATACATTCGTTTTTTTGCATATCCTACTCCCCCTGAGAGTGGGGTCGCTACCAGGGATATGCCATTATTGACAGCAACCCTGGAGCAATTAGGGTTAAGTGCCTTGCTCAAGGGCACATTGACAGATTTTTCACCTTGTAGGCACAGGGATTCAAACCAGCTACCTTTTGGTTACTTGCCCAACACTCTTAACCGCTGGGCTACCTTGCCACCCAACAATATATATCGTATATTGTCTTGGAGGTCCTCCAAACTTTTCAAGAACATTAAAAAAATGTTATATTTAAGTTTGACCTAATATTACCCCAACGTTCTGAAGTGCAGCTCCTTAAAGCAGATTGGAGTACATCCACTTTATGATACTCTCCCGATTTAATGTCAATTCACATTTGAAGGTGATATAGAGACACACGGCATTTGAATTTTATTCATAGGACATTTGAACCACATAGACACAACTATATTATTTACACTTCATATGTTGACAATCTGTACACGTGGGGTTTGAACCTGCAACGTTTGGTTCCCAAGCCAGGCCTTTTATCCTCTGCACCACATGTGTTTTAGGTCATTATTTTTTTTTAGAATATAGCACATGGCAGTTTGGTCAATCAGGAATTCCATGCTTTCCTTTTTAGCCTTCTTCCACATAGCTAACCCATGTCAAACATGGTTAAAGAATATGTGAGCTTGATCTGCAATCACATCAAGTAGCTCAAATGAATACAAACTATGTGCATTTTCATTTTCATTTTCATTTGTTTTAATGATACTGATAAATTAATTCCTGGATCAGAGAAGCTGTCAGTCTCGTCACGTTCATATGCATGTCACGGTGGCGATCGCAACAAAAAACGTCAAGGTGTTGCACAGGGCAGATAGGCACACAGTGAGGCTTATATTAACCCCCGCTGTACCAAACCAAAATGCTAGGCTAGTAGCATGGGGAAATATTGTCTAGATGCTTTCTTCCAGGGGAGATTAAGTTTATAAATTGACTGGCTGGGCTGTGGGACACGGGATGCGCATTGATACATCTAATGGAACTGTTAACAGGAATTAACTGTGGAATGTGGGGATTGTGATGCTATAACTCCCTGCTATCAACCAATCAGCATCCAGGATCCAAACAAACCGTTTTATAATGAGAATTCTGACAGAACTTGTTGGAATATTACCAAAGATAGATGATAAGTTGATGATGTGAGTGATTCAACATTTAGGAGAGGATGAATAATCATGTCCCATTTCCCTGGCATGCATCATTCGGGTCATTAAACTTGCTATAGTTAATGTGCAGTGCTCCTATTCTGGTGGGTGGGTGGGTGGTGTATCTTCATGCCCCTAGTAGCTGTCAAGTGGTTATTTTCCTTCCTGTCTGTTTCCCAGGTTTTATTACCCTTGTCCTATCATCCAGGTTTTCCCTCCCTCCCTCCCTCCCTCCCTCCTCCTCCCTCCCTCCCTCCCTCCCTCCCTCCCTCCCTCCCTCCCTCCCTCCCTCCCTCCCTCCCTCCCTCCCTCCCTCCTTCCTCCATCCTCTCCTCCCTCCCTCCCTCCCTCCCTCCCTCCATCCTGCCCTCCCTCCCTCCCTCCCTCCCTCCCTCCCTCCATCCTGCCCTCCCTCCCTCCCTCCATCCTGCCCTCCTCTCCCCTCTTCCCTCCCTCCCTCCATCCTCTCCTCCCTCCCTCCCTCCCTCCCTCCCTCCCTCCCTCCCCCTCTTTCCTTCCTCCCTCCCTCCCTCCCTCCCTCCCTTTCTCCCCCTCTTTCCTTCCTTCCTCTCTCCCTCCCTCCCTCCCTCCCTCCCTCCCTCCCTCCCTCCCTCCCTCCCTCCCTCCTTCCTCCATCTATTCCTGCCTTTAGGCTCTAGCATCGGATCACTTGGCATAGCACCAGTAAATCACCTGTCTTACAGTCACATCCTTTCTTGTCTGTCCACTAAGCGTTTTGTTGTGGTCCTCACTGCTACCGTATAGCTACCGTCAGTAATGTGTAATCATGGACGCTATGGGAAGCCACGAAAAATATATTTAATGTGTCTTTAGTCTCTCAGAGGCTGAATGTGTCTCAACGGAGAAACAGCGCCCCCTCTGTCTCTGTATGTGTAACCCGTCCATGTGATGCTGTCTGGTCAAAAGGAGTATAACATTGTTGCCGCACGTAGCATTGAATGCAAGGGAAGCCAGCAAAGATTTGGCCTCCCTTGATAAAAAAAAAAGTATAAAATAATAGCCAATCAGTGTGAGATGATGGAAGTTCAATATGTAGCTAGGATGTATTAGGCTAATGTTAACTAGCTAACGTTGCCCATGAATGGAGGTTAGGCTAGAGAGCAAGAATTTTAGCCAGGTAGCCTAGGACAACACAAACTAAAAGCTTGTACTGCACGACATTGTCATAGACCGTTTTGTCAACATGAAAGAGAGGAGGATGGCATTGGTGTTTCTCTACAAGTAGGGTGAGTCAACATGTTTTTTTCTACTTGCACGAACGCACGCACGCACACACACACACACACACACACACACACACACAGAAATCAGAACCTTGGCAGTCACATCATATTTAGCTTACGTTGATTGGACTAAATCGTTTTTGGCATATTTTAGTTGTCACTGTATTAGACTAAGCATACAGTGCATTCGGAAAGTATTCAGACCCCTTCACTTTTTCCACATTTTGTTACATTACAGCCTTATTTTAAAACGGATTAAATAAATGGTTTTCCTCATCAATCTACACACAATACCCCATAATGACAAAGTGAAAATAGGTTTTTAGAAATGTTTGCAAATGTATTTAAAATAAAAAATAAACAGAAATACATTTACATTTTAGTCATGTAGCAGACGCTCTTATCCAGAGCGACTTACAGTTAGTGAATGCATACATGTTTTTTGTGTGTTTTTTTTTTCATACTGGCCCCCGTGGGAAACGAACCCACATCCCTGCCGGCCAAACCCTCCCCTACCTTGGACGACGCTGGACCAATTGTGCACCGCCCATGGGTCTCCCGGTCGCAGCCGGCTGCGACAGAGGCTCGACTCGAATCAGGATCTCTAGTGGCACAGCTAGCACTGCGATACAGTGCCTTAGACCACTGCGCCACTCGGGAGTACCTTATTTACATATGTATTCAGACCTTTTACTCAGTACTTTGTTTTTATTTGTATTTATTTAACCTTTATTTAACTAGGCAAGTCAATTAAGAACAAATTCTTATTTACAATGACGGCCTACAGTACTTTGTTGAAGCACGTTTGGCAGCGATTCCCATCTCAGCTCAGACGTTTACCATCCATATCATCTACCACCGAACTCCGGACACTCAGGCCATCAGAACGAATGTCCATCCTTTCCAACCTTTTCGGGATTAACCCTTTCCTGCTCTGCGGAATGTTACATGTTTTACTGGACCATGACCTCGGTGTGTATAAATGAGAATAATTTGCTGGTGTCAACCCTTATATGAAAACAGGATACATATTTCCAAGCTGAGAAACAGCTCTTTCAAATGATATTACATACAATAGCACCCCACAAAATGGCGCCCCCAGGGCAATTTAACTGATTCCAAAGGCCGACCCAAAACAACGCCGGAGGAGAGGTACTCGGAGCGGTCTTCTAGTCTGACTTAGGAGGCGTGCACACCACCCACCGCTTCAGAGTATATTACTCGCTAATGTCCCTGGATAACAAAGTTGACGAAATCAGGGCAAGGGTTGCTTTCCAGAGAGACATCAGGGATTGTAACATCCTCTGTTTCACGGAAACATGGCTCTCTCTGGATATACTGTCCCCGTCCATACAGCCATCTGGGTTCTCTGTACATCGCGACGACAGGAATAAATATCTCTCCGGGAAGCAGAAGGGCGGAGGTGTGTGTTTCATGATTAACGACTCGTGGTGTAATTGTAGTAACATAGAGGTACTCGAGTCCTTCTGTTCACCCGACCTAGAATACCTCACAATCAAGCTGCTCTCCCAAGTTAATTTTATTCGGTTATAGTCACGGCCATGTATATCCCCCCTCAAGCCGATACCACGACGGCCCTCAAATAACTTCACTGGACTTTATGCAAACTGGAAACCACATATCCTGAGGCTGCATTTATTGTAGCTGGGGATTTTAACAAATCAAATTTGAGTAAAAAGGCTGCCAAAGTTCTATCAACACATCGACTGTAGTACTGGTGCTGCTAAAACACTGGACCACTGCTACTCCAACTTCTGGGATGCCTACAAGGCCCTCCCCTCCTTTCAGCAAATCTGACCACGACTCCATTTTGCTCCTCCCTTCCTACAGGCAGGAACTCAAACAGGAAGTACCCCTGCTAAGGACTATTCAACGCTGGTCTGACCAAAATGGAATCCACGGTTCAAGATTGTTTTGATCACGCCGACTGGGATATGTTACGGGTTGCTTCAGAGAAAAATATCGACGTATATACTGATACGGTGACTGAGTTTATCAGGAAGTGTACAGGAGATGTTGCACCCACTGTGACTATTAAAACCTACCCTAACCAGAAACCGTGGATAGATGGCAGCATTCGCACAAAACTGAAAGCGCGAACCACCTCATATAACCATGGCAAGGTGACTGGGAATATGGCAGAATACAAACAGTGTAGCTATTCCCTCCACAAGGCAATCAAACAGGCAAAACGTCAGTATAGGGACAAAGTGGAGTCACAATTCAACGGCTCAGACACGAGACAGGGACTCCAGACAATCATGGACTACAAAACCAGCCTCAATTTGCTTACCGCCCCAATAGATCCACAGACGATGCAATCGCCATCACACTGCACACTGCCCTATCCCATCTGGACAAGAGGAATACCTATGTAAGAATGCTGTTCATTGACTATAGCTCAGCATTCAACACCATATTACCCTCCAAGCTCATCATTAAGCTCGAGGCCCTGGGTCTGAACCCTGCCCTGTGCAACTGGGTCCTGGACTTCCTGACGGGCCGCCCCCAGGTGGTGAAGGTAGGAAACAACATCTCCACTTCGCTGATCCTCAACGCTGGAGCCCCACAAGGGTGCGTGCTCAGCCCCCTCCTGTACTCCCTGTTCACCCATGACTGTGTGGCCATGCACGCCTCCAACTCAATCATCAAGTTTGCAGACGACACAACAGTAGTAGGCTTGATTACCAACAACGATGTGACAGCCTACAGGGAGGAGGTGAGGGCCCTGGGAGAGTGGTACCAGGAAAATAACCTCTCTCTCTACATCAACAAAACAAAGGAGTTGATCGCGGACTTCAGGAAACAGCAGAGGGAGCACGCCTCTATCCACATCGATGGGACCGCAGTGGAGAAGGTGGAACGCTTCAAGTTCCTTGGCGTACACATCACTGACAAACTGAAATGGTCCACCCACGCAGACAGTGTGGTGTAGAAGGCGTAACAGAGCCTCTTCAACATCAGGAGGCTGAAGAAATTTGGCTTGGAACCTAAAACCCTCACAAACTTTTACAGATGCATAATTGAGAGCATCCTGTCGGGCTGTATCACCGCCTGGTACGGAAACTGCACCGCCCGCAACTGCAGGGCTCTCCAGAGGGTGGTGTGGTCTGCCGAACACATTACAGTGGGCAAACTACCAGCTGTCCAGGACACCTACAGCACCCTATGTCACAGGAAGGCCAAAAAGATCATCAAGGACAACAACCACTCGAGCCACTGCCTGTTCACCCCACTATCATCCAGAAGGCGAGGTCAGTACAGGTGCATCAAAGCTGGGACCGAGAGACTGAAAAACAGCTTCTATCTCATGGCCATCAGACTGTTAAATAGCCATCACTAGCACATTAGAGGCTGCTGGCTGTTTACATAGATTAGAAATCACTGGCCACTTTAATAAATGGAAAACTAGTCACTTTAATAATGTTTACAGATCTTGCATTACTCATCTCATATGTACAGTGGGGGGGAAAGTATTTAGTCAGCCACCAATTGTGCAAGTTCTCCCACTTAAAAAGATGAGAGAGGCCTGTAATTTTCATCATAGGTACACGTCAACTATGACAGACAAATTGAGGAAAAAAAATCCAGAAAATCACATTGTAGGATTTGTAATGAATTTATTTGCAAATTATGGTGGAAAATAAGTATTTGGTCACCTACAAACAAGCAAGATTTCTGGCTCTCACAGACCTGTAACTTCTTCTTTAAGAGGCTCCTCTGTCCTCCACTCGTTACCTGTATTAATGGCACCTGTTTGAACTTGTTATCAGTATAAAAGACACCTGTCCACAACCTCAAACAGTCACACTCCAAACTCCACTATGGCCAAGACCAAAGAGCTGTCAAAGGACACCAGAAACAAAATTGTAGACCTGCACCTGGCTGGGAAGACTGAATCTGCAATAGGTAAGCAGCTTGGTTTGAAGAAATCAACTGTGGGAGCAAGTATTAGGAAATGGAAGACATACAAGACCCCTGATAATCTCCCTCGATCTGGGGCTCCACACAAGATCTCACCCTGTGGGGTCAAAATGATCACAAGAACAGTGAGCAAAAATCCCAGAACCACACGGGAGGACCTAGTGAATGACCTGCAGAGAGCTGGGACCAAAGTAACAAAGCCTACCATCAGTAACACACTACGCCGCCAGGGACTCAAATCCTGCAGTGCCAGACATGTCCCCCTGCTTCAGCCAGTACATGTCCAGGCGCGTCTGAAGTTTGCTAGAGTGCATTTGGATGATCCAGAAGAGGATTGGGAGAATGTCATATGGTCAGATGAAACCAAAATAGAACTTTTTGGTAAAAACTCAACTCGTCGTGTTTGGAGGACAAAGAATGCTGAGTTGCATCCAAAGAACACCATACCTACTGTGAAGCATGGGGGTGGAAACATCATGCTTTGGGGCTGTTTTTCTGCAAAGGGACCAGGACGCCTGATCCGTGTAAAGGAAAGAATGAATGGGGCCATGTATCGTGAGATTTTGAGTGAAAACCTCCTTCCATCAGCAAGGGCATTGAAGATGAAACGTGGCTGGGTCTTTCAATATGACAATGATCCCACACACAACACCCGGGCAACGAAGGAGTGGCTTCGTAAGAAGCATTTCAAGGTCCTGGAGTGGCCTAGCCAGTCTCCAGATCTCAACCCCATAGAAAATCTTTGGAGGGAGTTGAAAGTCCGTGTTGCCCAGCAACAGCCCCAAAACATCACTGCTCTAGAGGAGATCTGCATGGAGGAATGGGCCAAAATACCATCAACAGTGTGTGAAAACCTTGTGAAGACTTACAGAAAACGTTTGACCTGTGTCATTGCCAACAAAGGGTATATAACAAAGTTTTGAGAAACTTTTGTTATTGACCAAATACTTATTTTCCACCATAATTTGCAAATAAATCCATTAAAAATCCTACAATGTGATTATTTTTTCTCATTTTGTCTGTCATAGTTGACGTGTACGTATGATGAAAATTACAGGCCTCTCTCATCTTTTTAAGTGGGAGAACTTGCACAATTGGTGGCTGACTAAATACTTTTTTCCCCACTGTATATACTGTATTCTATACTATTCTACTGTATCTTAGTCTATGCCGCTCTGACATTGCTCGTCCATATATTTATTTACATCTTCTTAATTCAATTTCTTTACTTAGATTTGTGTGTATTGGGTATATGTTGTGAAATGTTTAGATATTACTTGTTAGATATTTGTCAGGGCGACGTTTATGCTGTGAGCGAAGTCAAGCGCAGGACACCGAGCTACTGTCAGACGAACTTTACTAGCACAGTAATCAAAATACAAACAAAACCTCCAAACAGGGAGGAACAAAATACGCATACACCCGAACACTGCCGATCTCACGGAAAACAACCACACACAATAACCAATGAGAGACAGGGGGTTATAAAGGGAATACAATGTAACATAATGGGAAACAGGTGAAAACAATCAGGACAAACTAGACAAACACCGAAAAATAGATCGGTGGCAGCTAGTACTCCGGGGACGACGAACGCCGAAGCCTGCCCGAGCAAGGAGGAGGGGCATCCTCGGCTGTATCCGTGACAATACTAAGGAACTGTCGGAGCTAGAAGCACAAGCATATCGCTACACCCACAATAACATCTGCTAAACACGTGTATGTGACCAATACAATTTGATTTGATTTGATTTGAAATTGTATTCAGTCAAGGAAAAACACCTGTGAAAATGTGTATCTTTTACGAAATCAATGCTTTTCTATTTTGTAAACTGCCGTTTACAAACCTTTGTAATGACGATATTAATGCAGTGAAGAACTTGGAGCATATTGAGTCTTCCTGATATTTTGATTGATCATCTGAACTCAGAATATAAATACCTTTTTCTGTGAGTTACAGACGTTTTAGTGACCGATGGTATTTTTCTCAAATTCTATGGAATGTTCTGTGACCAGACACTTTCTTATCTGGATAGCATATTAAACACATATCTGCTCCAAAACAAATTACAAATTGCATTTAGTCTTACATTTGATAAGGGAAGACATAAACAAGTGATATAATATTAATAAAACAATAACTTTATTGAAATAATAATCTTAGGGGAATACATTGTCTCATACAAACCTGAAAATAAAGACACATTTAAATCGCTATTATAACCATAACATTATACAACATTTCAGGGCTAAGTTAATCAAAATCGAACTGGTTTTACAAAATATGAAACAAATAAGGCATTTAACAACAATTATTAGCTTTTACAACTTCCATTTCTACATTCAACCAGCATATAGTCTATTACAGAAAGAGTCTGAACGGGAACAATTCCAAGAGCACAACATTATTCCTTTACATCCCGAAGGTCATTAGTCATGAAACATAAAGGGAGGCATGCAGGATGTCTTGGATAAGAAAGGGAAAACATACAGGGGAGAGGGGGGACATGCAGGAGAGGGGGGACATGCAGGAGAGGGGGGACATGTAGGAGAAGGGGGACATGTAGGAGAGGGGGACATGTAGGAGAAGGGGGACATGTAGGAGAGGGGGGACATGTAGGAGAAGGGGGACATGTAGGAGAAGGGGGACATGTAGGAGAGGGGGGACATGTAGGAGAAGGGGGACATGTAGGAGAAGGGGGACATGCAGGAGAAGGTGGACATGCAGGAGAGGAGGGACATGTAGGAGAGGGGGGACATGTAGGAGAGGGGAGACATGTAGGAGAAGGGGGACATGCAGGAGAAGGTGGACATGCAGGAGAAGGGGGACATGTAGGAGAAGGGGGACATGTAGGAGAGGGAGACATGTAGGAGAAGGTGGACATGCAGGAGAAGGGGGACATGTAGGAGAAGGTGGACATGCAGGAGAAGGTGGACATGCAGGAGAAGGGGGACATGCAGGAGAAGGTGGACATGCAGGAGAAGGTGGACATGCAGGAGAAGGTGGACATGCAGGAGAAGGTGGACATGCAGGAGAAGGTGGACATGCAGGAGAGGGGGGACATGTAGGAGAAGGTGGACATGCAGGAGAGGGGGGACATGTAGGAGAGGGGGGACATGTAGGAGAGGGGAGACATGTAGGAGAAGGTGGACATGCAGGAGAAGGTGGACATGCAGGAGAAGGTGGACATGCAGGAGAAGGGGGACATGTAGGAGAGGGGGGACATGTAGGAGAAGGGGGACATGTAGGAGAAGGGGGACATGCAGGAGAGGGGGACATGTAGGAGAGGGGGACATGCAGGAGAGGAGGGACATGTAGGAGAGGGGGGACATGTAGGAGAAGGGGGACATGTAGGAGAGGGGAGACATGTAGGAGAAGGGGGACATGCAGGAGAAGGGGGACATGTAGGAGAAGGGGGACATGCAGGAGAAGGTGGACATGCAGGAGAAGGGGGACATGCAGGAGAAGGGGGACATGTAGGAGAGGGGGGACATGTAGGAGAAGGGGGACATGTAGGAGAGGGGAGACATGTAGGAGAAGGGGGACATGCAGGAGAAGGGGGACATGTAGGAGAAGGGGGACATGCAGGAGAAGGTGGACATGCAGGAGAGGGGGACATGTAGGAGAGGGGGACATGTAGGAGAAGGTGGACATGCAGGAGAAGGTGGACATGCAGGAGAAGGTGGACATGCAGGAGAAGGGGGACATGCAGGAGAAGGTGGACATGCAGGAGAAGGTGGACATGCAGGAGAAGGGGGACATGCAGGAGAAGGGGGACATGTAGGAGAGGGGGGACATGTAGGAGAGGGGAGACATGTAGGAGAAGGGGGACATGCAGGAGAAGGTGGACATGCAGGGAGAAGGGGGACATGTAGGAGAAGGGGGACATGTAGGAGAGGGAGACATGTAGGAGAAGGTGGACATGCAGGAGAAGGTGGACATGCAGGAGAAGGGGGACATGTAGGAGAGGGGGGACATGTAGGAGAGGGGGGACATGTAGGAGAGGGGAGACATGCAGGAGAGGGGGGACATGTAGGAGAAGGTGGACATGCAGGAGAAGGGGGACATGTAGGAGAAGGGGGACATGTAGGAGAGGGGGGACATGCAGGAGAGGGGGGACATGTAGGAGAGGGGGACATGTAGGAGAGGGGGACATGCAGGAGAGGGGGACATGTAGGAGAAGGGGGACATGTAGGAGAGGGGGGGACATGTAGGAGAGGGGAGACATGTAGGAGAAGGTGGACATGCAGGAGAGAGAGGGACATGTAGGAGAAGGGGACATGCAGGGAGAGGGGGGACATGTAGGAGAGGGGGGACATGTAGGAGAGGGGAGACATGTAGGAGAAGGTGGACATGCAGGAGAAGGTGGACATGCAGGAGAAGGGGGACATGTAGGAGAAGGGGGACATGCAGGAGAAGGTGGACATGTAGGAGAAGGTGGACATGCAGGAGAAGGGGGACATGCAGGAGAAGGTGGACATGCAGGAGAAGGGGGACATGCAGGAGAGGGGGACATGTAGGAGAGGGGGGACATGTAGGAGAGGGAGACATGTAGGAGAGGGGGGACATGTAGGAGAAGGGGGACATGTAGGAGAGGGGAGACATGTAGGAGAAGGGGGACATGCAGGAGAAGGGGGACATGTAGGAGAAGGGGGACATGCAGGAGAAGGTGGACATGCAGGAGAGGGGGACATGTAGGGGAGAGGGGGACATGTAGGAGAGGGGAGACATGTAGGAGAAGGTGGACATGCAGGAGAAGGTGGACATGCAGGAGAAGGTGGACATGCAGGAGAAGGGGGACATGCAGGAGAAGGTGGACATGCAGGAGAAGGTGGACATGCAGGAGAAGGGGGACATGCAGGAGAAGGGGGACATGTAGGAGAGGGGGGACATGTAGGAGAGGGGAGACATGTAGGAGAAGGGGGACATGCAGGAGAAGGTGGACATGCAGGAGAAGGGGGACATGTAGGAGAAGGGGGACATGTAGGAGAGGGGAGACATGTAGGAGAAGGTGGACATGCAGGAGAAGGTGGACATGCAGGAGAAGGGGGACATGTAGGAGAGGGGGACATGTAGGAGAGGGAGACATGTAGGAGAGGGGGACATGTAGGAGAAGGGGACATGTAGGAGAGGGGAGACATGTAGGAGAAGGGGGACATGCAGGAGAGGAGGGACATGTAGGAGAAGGGGGACATGCAGGAGAGGGGGGACATGTAGGAGAAGGGGACATGCAGGAGAAGGTGGACATGCAGGAGAGGGGGGACATGTAGGAGAGGGGGGACATGTAGGAGAGGGGAGACATGTAGGAGAAGGTGGACATGTAGGAGAAGGGGGGACATGTAGGAGAGGGGGACATGTAGGAGAAGGGGACATGTAGGAGAGGGGAGACATGTAGGAGAGGGGGGGGACATGCAGGAGAGGGGAGACATGTAGGAGAAGGGGGACATGTAGGAGAAGGGGGACATGCAGGAGAAGGTGGACATGCAGGAGAGGGGGACATGTAGGAGAGGGGGACATGTAGGAGAAGGGGGACATGCAGGAGAGGGGGACATGTAGGAGAGGGGGGACATGTAGGAGAAGGGGGACATGCAGGAGAAGGGGACATGTAGGAGAAGGTGGACATGCAGGAGAGGGGGGACATGTAGGAGAGGGGGGACATGTAGGAGAAGGTGGACATGCAGGAGAAGGGGGACATGCAGGAGAGGGGGGACATGCAGGAGAGGAGGGACATGTAGGAGAGGGGGGACATGTAGGAGAGGGGAGACATGTAGGAGAAGGGGGACATGTAGGAGAAGGGGGACATGATGGAGAAGGGGGATATGCAGGAGAGGGGGGACATGTAGGAGAAGGTGGACATGTAGGAGAAGGGGGACATGCAGGAGAGGGGGGACATGTAGGAGAGGGGGGACATGTAGGAGAAGGTGGACATGCAGGAGAAGGGGGACATGCAGGAGAGGGGGACATGCAGGAGAGGAGGGACATGTAGGAGAGGGGGACATGTAGGAGAGGGGAGACATGTAGGAGAAGGGGACATGTAGGAGAAGGGGGACATGATGGAGAAGGGGATATGCAGGAGAGGGGGACATGTAGGAGAGGGGGGACATGTAGGAGAAGGGGGACATGTAGAGGAAGGTGGACATGCAGGAGAAGGGGGACATGTAGGAGAGGGGGGACATGTAGGAGAAGGGGGACATGTAGAGGAAGGTGGACATGCAGGAGAAGGGGGACATGTAGGAGAAGGTGGACATGCAGGAGAAGGGGGACATGCAGGAGAGGGGGGACATGTAGGAGAAGGGGGGACATGCAGGAGAGGGGGACATGTAGGAGAAGGTGGACATGCAGGAGAAGGGGGACATGCAGGAGAGGGGGGACATGTAGGAGAGGGGGGACATGTAGGAGAAGGTGGACATGATGGAGAAGGGGGATATGCAGGAGAGGGGGGACATGTAGGAGAAGGGGGACATGTAGAGGAAGGTGGACATGCAGGAGAAGGGGGACATGCAGGAGAGGGGGACATGTAGGAGAGGGGGGACATGTAGGAGAAGGGGGACATGTAGAGGAAGGTGGACATGCAGGAGAAGGGGGACATGCAGGAGAGGGGGGACATGTAGGAGAAGGTGGACATGCAGGAGAAGGGGGACATGCAGGAGAGGGGGACATGTAGGAGAGGGGGACATGTAGGAGAAGGTGGACATGATGGAGAAGGGGGATATGCAGGAGAGGGGGGACATGTAGGAGAAGGGGGACATGTAGAGGAAGGTGGACATGCAGGAGAAGGGGGACATGTAGGAGAAGGGGACATGCAGGAGAAGGGGGACATGTAGGAGAGGGGGGACATGTAGGAGAAGGGGGACATGTAGGAGAAGGGGGACATGTAGGAGAAGGGGGACATGTAGGAGAGGGGGGGACATGTAGGAGAAGGGGACATGCAGGAGAAGGGGGACATGTAGGAGAGGGGGGACATGTAGGAGAAGGGGGACATGCAGGAGAAGGGGGACATGTAGGAGAAGGGGGACATGTAGGAGAGGGGGGACATGTAGGAGAGGGGGGACATGTAGGAGAAGGGGGACATGCAGGAGAGGGGGGACATGTAGGAGAAGGTGGACATGCAGGAGAAGGGGGACATGCAGGAGAGGGGGGACATGTAGGAGAGGGGGGACATGTAGGAGAAGGTGGACATGATGGAGAAGGGGGATATGCAGGAGAGGGGGGACATGTAGGAGAAGGGGACATGTAGAGGAAGGTGGACATGCAGGAGAAGGGGGACATGCAGGAGAGGGGGGACATGTAGGAGAAGGTGGACATGCAGGAGAAGGGGGGACATGCAGGAGAGGGGGACATGTAGGAGAGGGGGGACATGTAGGAGAAGGTGGACATGATGGAGAAGGGGGATATGCAGGAGAGGGGGGACATGTAGGAGAAGGGGGACATGTAGGAGAAGGTGGACATGCAGGAGAAGGGGGACATGTAGGAGAAGGGGGACATGCAGGAGAAGGGGGACATGTAGGAGAGGGGGGACATGTAGGAGAAGGGGGACATGCAGGAGAAGGGGGACATGTAGGAGAAGGGGACATGTAGGAGAGGGGGACATGTAGGAGAAGGGGGACATGCAGGAGAAGGGGGACATGTAGGAGAGGGGGGACATGTAGGAGAAGGGGGACATGCAGGAGAAGGGGGACATGTAGGAGAAGGGGGACATGTAGGAGAGGGGGGACATGTAGGAGAAGGGGGACATGCAGGAGAAGGGGGACATGTAGGAGAGGGGGGACATGTAGGAGAAGGGGGACATGCAGGAGAAGGGGGACATGTAGGAGAAGGTGGACATGCAGGAGAAGGGGGACATGCAGGAGAGGGGGGACATGCAGGAGAGGGGGGACATGTAGGAGAGGGGAGACATGTAGGAGAGGGGGGACATGTAGGAGAAGGTGGACATGCAGGAGAAGGGGGACATGCAGGAGAGGGGGGACATGTAGGAGAAGGGGGACATGCAGGAGAAGGGGACATGTAGGAGAAGGTGGACATGCAGGAGAGGGCGGACATGCAGGAGAGGGGGACATGTAGGAGAAGGTGGACATGCAGGAGAAGGGGGACATGTAGGAGAGGGGGACATGTAGGAGAGGGGGGACATGTGGGAGAAGGTGGACATGCAGGAGAAGGGGGACATGCAGGAGAGGGGGGACATGTAGGAGAAGGTGGACATGCAGGAGAAGGGGGACATGCAGGAGAGGGGGGACATGTAGGATAAGGGGGACATGCAGGAGAAGGGGGACATGCAGGAGAGGGGGGACATGTAGGAGAGGGGGGACATGCAGGACAGGGGGGACATGTAGGAGAAGGGGGACATGTAGGAGAGGGGGGCATGTAGGAGAGGGGGGACATACTTGCTATTAGCCACCGTTAGCAGTCTTCACCATTGTCCGTGGCCTGCACTACCTACAAGCCAGCTCTAGCCTGGACAATTGTCGGCCAGTCTGCACATCGCGCTATCGAGCCAGAGCATATCGGATTTTCTGCCGGAATCACTGAATCACTGGACCTTAACACCAGATCATTGCAACTAGCCAGCTGCAACCGAATGGCTGTTGTCGTTGTTGGCTAATCACCACTGTCCTGAAGCTAACCCCAGTTAGCCTTGAGCTAGCCTCGAGCCAAGCCCATCTCCCGACTATCTACCTCTCTGTCAACCGGACGGGACCTCCTGGTGTTGACACGGAGCCCCGCCGATCCATCACAACTGGTCTGCCGACGTAATCGTCTGATGTGGTTTCAACAGGCTTCCCGTTGCGACGACCATGAAGATCCATCTGCTAGCCCCGGCCGTGCCTCCAGCTCACCTGTAGCGTAGCAGCCACTGAACTGCTCTCGGACTCACATATTGCTGTTCACTGGACCTTATGATCACTCAGCTACACAGCTGATGCCTGTTGGACTGTACCCCATCCTGTTTAGCCTCAGCTCAAACTTTCGTTGCCATTACCTGCTGTTGTTTTAGCTCTCTCGAATAGCACCTGTGACTGCTTTATGCCTCTCTCCCATATCAATATGCCTTGCCTATTGCCGTTTCGGTTAGTTCTAACTGTACTTTTTCACTGTAGAGCCCCCAGTCCTGCTCAACATGTCTCAGATAGCTCCTTTGTCCCACCCCCCACACACGCAGAGACCGGCTCAATCGGTGCCTCCAGTGATGCTATCTCTTTCATCTTTACCCAATACTTAGGTTTACCTCCACTGTACTCATATCCTTCCATATCCTTGTCTGTACATAATGCCCTGAATCTATTCTACAACGCCCGGAAATCTGCCTGTTTTATTCTCTGTACCCAACGCACAAGAAGACAAGTTCTTAAAGCCTTCAGCCGTATCCTTATTCTACTCCTCCTCTGTTCCTCTGGTGATGTAGAGGTTAACCCAGGCCCTGTAGCCCCCAGTATCACTCCTGCTCCCCAGGCGCTATCATTTGTTGACTTCTGTAACCGTAAAAGCCTTGGTTTCTTGCATGTTAACATCAGAAGCCTCCTCCCTAAGTTTGAGTTATTCACTGCGTTAGCACACTCCGCCAACCCTGATGTTCTAGCAGTGTCTGAATTCTGGCTTAGGAAGGCCACCAAAGATTCTGACATTTCCATTCCCAACTACAACATTTTCCATCTAGATAGAACTGCCAAAGGGGGAAGAGTTGCAATCTACTGTAGAGATAGCCTGCAGAGCTCTACCATGCTATCCAGGTCTGTGCCCAAACAGTTTGAGCTTCTACTTCTAAAAATCCACCTTTCCAGAAATAAGTCTCTCACTGTTGCCGCTTGCTACAGACCCCCCTCAGCCCCCAGCTGTGCCCTGAACATCATATGTGAATTGATTCCCCCCCATCTATCCTCAGAGTTCGTATTGCTTGGTGACCTAAACTGGGATATGCTTAACACCCCGGCTGTCCTACAATCTAAACTAGATGCCCTCAATCTCACACAAATTATCAAGGAACCTACCAGGTACAACCCTAAATCCGTTAACATGGGCACCCTCATAGATATCATCCTGACTAATTTACCCTCTAAATACACCTCTGCTGTCTTCAACCAGGATCTCAGCGAACATTGCCTCATTGCCAGCGTCCGTAATGGGTCCGCGGTCAAATGACCACCCCTCATCACTGTCAAACGCTCCCTAAAACACTTCCTGGGTATCCTGGATGGATATTGACCTCATTCCATCAGTAGAGGATGCCTGGTTGTTCTTTAAAAGTACTTATAGCCCCTGTGATATGCAACTTTTCAGAGAAGTCAGGAACCAATTTTCACAATCAGTTAGATAAGAAAAGGCTAACTTTTTCAAAGAGAAATTTGCATCCTGTAGCACTAACTCCAAAAAGTTTGGGGACACTGTAAAGTCCATGGAGAATAAGAGCACCTCCTCCCAGCTGCCCACTGCACTGAGGCTAGGAAACACTGTCACTACCAATAAATCTACAATAATCGAAAATTTCAACAAGCATTTTGCTACGGCTGGCCATGCTTTCCACCTGGCTACCCCTACCCCGGCCGCCAGCTCTGCACCCTCCGCTGCAACTTGCCCATGCCCCCCCCACCCGCTTCTCCTTCACCCAAATTCAGACAGCTGATGTTCTGAAAGAGCTGCAAAATCTGGACCCCTACAAATCAGCTGGGCTAGACAATCTGGACCCTTTCTTTCTAAAATTAGCCGCCGAAATTGTCGCAACCCCTATTTCTAGCCTGTTCAACCTCTCTTTCGTATCGTCTGAGATCCCCAGAGATTCCTCTTCAAAGTGGGTGACACTCTAGATCCAAACTGTTACAGACCTATATCCATCCTGCCCTGCCTTTCGAAAGTTTTTGAAAGCCAAGTTAACAAACAGATCACCGACCATTTCGAATCCCACCGTACCTTCTCCACTATGCAATCCGGTTTCCAAACTGGTCATGGGTGTACCTCAAGGTCCTAAACGATATAATAACCGTGATCGATAAAAGACAGTACTGTGCAGCCGTCTTCATTGACCTGGCCAAGACTTTTGACTCTGTCAATCACCGCATTCTTATTGGCAGACTAAATAGCCTTGGTTTCTCAAATGACTGCCTCGCCTGGTTCACCAACTACTTCTCAGATAGAGTTCAATGTGTTAAATCGGAGGACCTGTTGTCTGGACCTCTGGCAGTCTCTATGGGGGTGTCACAGGGTTCAATTCTCGGGCCGACTCTATTCTCTGTGTATATCAATGATGTCGCTCTTGCTGCTGGTGACTCTCAGATCCACCTCTACGCAGACGATACCATTTTGTATACATCTGGCCCTTCATTGGACACTGTGTTAACAAACCTCCAAATGAGCTTCAATGCCATATAACACTCCTTCCATGGCCTCCAACTGCTCTTAAACGCTATTAAAACTAAATGCATGCTCTTCAATCGAACGCTGCTTGCACCCGCCTGCCCGACTAGAATCACTACTCTCGGCGGGTCTGACTTAGAATATGTGGACAACTACAAATACCTAGGTGTCTGGTTAGACCGTAAACTCTCCTTCCAGACTCACATTAAGCATTTCCAATCCAAGTTAAATCTAGAATCGGCTTCCTATTTCGCAACAAAGCCTCCTTCACTCATGCTGCTAAACATGCCCTCGTAAAACTGACTATCCTACCGATCCTTCACTTCGGCGATGTCATTTACAAAATAGCTTCCAACACTCTACTCAGCAAATTGGATGTAGTCTATCACAGTGCCATCCGTTTTGTCACCAAAGCCCCATATACTACCCACCATTGTGACCTGTACGCTCTCGTTGGCTGGCCCTCACTACATATTCGTCGCCAAACCCACTGGCTCCAGGTCATCTAAATCACTTCTATGCAAATCCCCGCCTTATTTTAGCTCATTGGTCACCATAGCAACACCCACCCGTAGTATGCGTTCCAGCAGGTATATCTCACTGGTCATCCCCAAAGCCAACACCTCCTTTGGTCGCCATTCCTTCCAGTTCTCTGCTGAAAATGACTGGAACGAACTGCAAAAATCTCTGAAGCTGGAGACTCTTATCTCCCTCACTATCTTTAAGCATGAGTTGTCAGAGCAGCTTACCGATCACTGCACCTGTACACAGCCCATCTGTAATTAGCCCACCCAACTACAGTGAGGGAAAAAAGTATTTGATCCCCTGCTGATTTTGTACGTTTGCCCACTGACAAAGAAATGATCAGTCTATAATTTTAATGGTAGGTTTATTTGAACAGTGAGCGACAGAATAACAACAAAAAAATCCAGAAAAACGCATGTCAAAAATGTTATAAATTGATTTGCATTTTAATGAGGGAAATAAGTATTTGACCCCTCTGCAAAACATGATTTAGTACTTGGTGGCAAAACCCTTGTTGGCAATCACAGAGGTCAGACGTTTCTTGTAGTTGGCCACCAGGTTTGCACACATCTCAGGAGGGATTTTGTCCCACTCCTCTTTGCAGATCTTCTCCAAGTCATTAAGGTTTTGAGGCAGACGTTTGGCAACTCGATTAGTTGAAGAGCTGAGAGCTCAACGTCCTCTGGCTCCTTGAAGAGCTTGGCTGATAGACCTCAGGTGGCATTAGTTACTGAAGAGCTCAGTGACTTTCAACTTGGCACTGTCATAGGATGCCACCTTTCCAACAAGTCAGATCGTAAAATGTCTGCCCTGCTAGAGCCGCCCCGGTCAACTGTAAACGCTGTTATTGTGAAGTGGAAATGTCTAGGAGCAACAACGGCCACACACGCTCACAGAACAGGACCACCAAGTCCTGAAGCGTGTAGCTCGTAAAAATCAACTGTCCTCGGTTGTAACACTCACCACCGAGTTCCAAAAACTGCCTCTGGAAGCAACATCAGCACAATAACTGTTCGTCGGGAGCTTCATGAAATGGGTTTCCATGGCCGAGCAGCCGCACACAAGCCTAAGATCACCATGCGCAATGCCAAGCTTTGGCTGGAGTGGTGAAACGCGTTCTCTGGAGTGATGAATCACGCTTCACATCTGGCAGTTCGACGGACGATTCTGGGTTTCGCGGATGCCAGGAGAACGCTACCTGCCACAATGCATATGCCAACTGTAAAGTTTGGTGGAGGAGGAATAATGGTCAAGGGCTGTTTTTTATGGTTTGGGCTAGGCCCCTTAATTCCAGTGAAGGGACATTTTTATGATACAGCATACAATGACATTCTAGACAATTCTGTGCTTCCAACTTTGTGGCAACAGATTGGGGAAGGCCCTTTCCTGTTTCAGCATGACAATGCCCCCGTGCACAAAGCGAGGTACAGACAGAAATGGTTTGTCGAGATCAGTGTGGAAGAACTTAACTGGCCTGCACAGAGCCCTGACCTCAACCCCATCGACCACCTTTGGGATGAATTGGAAAGCCGACTGCGAGCCAGGCCTAATCGCCCAACATCAGTGCCCGACCTCACTAATGCTCTTGTGGCTGAATGGAAGCAAGTCCCCGCAGCAATGTTCCAACATCTAGTGGAAAGCCTTCCCAGAAGAGTGGAGGCAGTTATAGCAGCAAAGGATAGCTAACTAAACAACAGCTGGAATGACCTAGCTGTAATGTTTACAAGTAACGTTATCCCCACAAGCTGGCTACCTTGTCTCCCTACAAAAAGTTTTAGAACCAACTGTTCTATTGGTCATCTAGTAGCCAGCTTGTGGGGATAACGTTACTTGTAAACATTACAGCTAGGTCGTTTCAGCTGTTGGTTAGTTAGCTATCCAGGTAGCAACAAGCTAGCTACATTTTGAGTACAGTAGCTACTAACTACCTAACGTTAATGCTTCAGATAATGAGGTTAGAAAAATAGCTGAATGGTAGCTAGCTAGCTGGCATAATTACAGGTACTCTTATGCGTGAAATAACATTGGAAACAACTATCCACAGTTGCTAATCGCTACCAGTAGCTACCCGCTAGCTAGCTAGCTTTATTGGTCCAGGGAGTAGGTTAGCTAGCCTCGTGCTTCACCGGTAAAACTCCAGTATTACCGCTAAACTCTGTATTCATCCTTGAACATTCAATTCAGTTGCAGAAGAGGGAGGAGGAGAGTGGATGGTCCTCAGCCTTGTCCTAGCTAGCTGTGCTGTGCTCTGTAGCGATTAGCAAAGCTATCCTGACCCTGGCTCTTTGGTGTGTTTCCAATTCGACGAGTGTGGACTGTGCCAGAGACCGTAAGGGCCGTGCACACGGAGGAAGGTGGAGATGTTCAGAGGGTGGAACTAAAACAGTATTTCCGCACTAGGACAGAAATTAAAGATGCACTATGCAGAAATCGCTCCTCCATTTCCTGGTTGCTAAAATTCTAATAGTTTGCCTAATTTCAGTTTATGTAACAAAACAAGTACAGTGTAGAGAATCATTGTACCATCTAAACTGCTGTGAAATATATTTTCCATATCCAAACACATTGTATTTTCAACTGTTTGAAGCTGGTGTACAAATCCAAAAGTAAAAGAAACTTAAAAAGGTAAAGCATAGAAATAGCACACTTAGAAAAGTTCCTACCGCTTCTTATACTTGCCGTCAATGAGAATGACAGATCTGTAACTAACATTTCTATGTGAATTTTGTTTTGTCGCCCAAAAAGTTACATATTAAGGGTTTAAGTTTAAATATTGATGGAAACTTCCTCTGGTCCTTTAAACTAAGATGAACTAATGGGAGGTGGGAATTTACCCATTTTGAAGTCGTAAACACCAGTTGAATGCATTCACCTGCTTTGAACTTGTTGACAAACTCTAATTGGCCAATGGTCAACAAGCTTAGCAAATCATAAACTAAAAGTACATCAATCATGCTTCTAAGCAAATTATAGTGTTAAAAACCAATATTAATATATTGCTTTTTATGAATAATTTTTTACTGTTGCATTTAACTACCGAAAATGCTGTTATCGATGTAATTTCCTTAGTAGGTGACATAAGAGGTCAGCATGTGGAAGAAGTGGGAGCTCAGGATGAGATATAGTAAGTAGTAATTACCAGTTGGAGCCGTTCAAGTTTTTCACAGTCGTATGTGGTGAATTCCCACTTTCCACTTGGTTACGAACGCAGCATTAAAAAAGTAGACTGGAAATTTGTTTTATTTTATTTATGAGAATCTTTAGGGGTGCCATTGATGTTGAAAAGTATATATTTTAGATTTTTTTTTACTTGTTCAAAGCGCCAATCAGCAGCAGAAACAATAACCAAATGACCCCCCTGTTTTGATAAAAAGCTGAGGGATGGGTCTGGAGAAATGTAGCCAGTCTCAAATTCATAGACAGAGCTATGGATGCAAGGACTGACCATCCATGAAATCAACATTATAGTTTTAACCATGTTTGTTTACATTTACTTTGTTTACAAACATTGCGGTAAAACAAGCTGATATTTCTGGTTCTGACGGGGTACGACAGCTGAACTAAGGTCATGAGGCATTTATAAGTCATATTCTTCTAGAATCAATGGGTACATTTCATTAAATATCAAGTCTAAAAATGGATGTAGTGTAGCCGGCGCGGTCTGCTCGTTGCCGACTACTGCGTTGTGTTCCGGTGCACTGAAGACAAGACACTGGCGTACTTGAAGGCACTTTATTGTGTACAACTCTCTCAATCTGTTCAACATCAAGTTGAGCATCAAATGTTCAAAACTCTACCCTCGACCAGAATCCGCCTCCCTCAGTCGAGTACAATGCAGACTGAGTATAATCACATTCAAAAATACAAGGAATAAAATACAACATCATTGGAAAATAAACATCGCATCTGGTGTATATCTTATGTATGTGTCATATTGCATGTTATCTCTGCCAAAAACTCTGAGCTTTTAGCCTTTACATTAATACTGTGCAACATGACATAAACCATCTTTCAAATAGGTAATACATACAGTAATATGCACGAAGCAACATGTAATCCTTCACATTTGAGCTTTTCAGTGCCATTAAACACTAATCAATACATGAAAACATTTTAAATGAACACATATTTTTAACCTGATATAGGGAATACATACCTGTTCAACATCAATGAGAGAAAATGTTCAAAACTCTACCCTCGACCAGAATCCGCCTAACATAAAAAGAACAACGTGGGCTTCATCACAAGAGGATAGACGATTGCTAACTTACAGCTAAACAAAACACGAGGTTAGCTAAGTTAGCAATTTCTCAAACTCTCAAAAATAGCTAAATTCACGACACAGCTTGATTAAATGTACGTACACTCATCATATAATATACATACAAGTTACTATGTGCACTGAAACGTTCTAGTTCTAACAGGTATATCAAGTTTATATCACGCCGAAGTGAACACATACCTCTCCCAGCCGAGTACAATGCAGACTGAGAAAAGCATGAGATCCCTCCGCATATAACCAAACCAACTCTAGAGGCCGCACTTACACAATTAACTCTCCCAATATCTGTAAACTACACGAAATGCTGAACAATACAATATTTTGGTGAAATCAACTCACAAAATAAAATAAAAAATAGAAAATGAACGTTTGCAAAAATCTGTAATTCTTGGACCTGTTACAGTAGCAACTGCTGATTGTCCCTTTAAACAACATATCTTTCTCTGAGCAATTGTGTTAGTATAGGATAATGGTATTTCAGTAGCAGTACCGCTCGGTATTTGCATTTATTTGAGACTGTCATTTTCGCTCATCTTTATCAAGGGTGCCAATCATTCTGGAGGTGACTGTACATGGATATATGACTATAACATCTGCATTTTACATTTTTTTTTTACATTTTAGTCATTTAGCAGATGCTCTTATGCAGAGCGACTTACATTATATATATATTTTTTATTTTATTTTTTTTTATACTGGCCCCCCGTGGGAATCGAACCCACAACCCTGGCGTTGCAAACGCCATGCTCTACCAACTGAGCTACATCCCTGCCGGCCATTCCCTCCCCTACCCTGGACGATGCTGGGCCAATTGCTGTGCCGCCCCATGGGCCTCCCGGTCGTGGCCGGCTAAGACAGAGCCTGGATATACTGTAATATCTACTGTAGTTTCAGACCATGTCATCAGAAAATCGTGGATATGGATTTGTTTCACGTGTGGAAATTTACAATGAATGAGAATGAGAATGCCAAATAGATTTTTCTATATTATCTAAAGGATTCAGGATGATGTCATGTTGAGTTGAGTGTTTACTCTGTTTACTGTACAGCATTCCAAACATTTGCATTTTGGCTCCTTCAAAACAAAAACAAGGAAATGTTTTCTTCCCAAAATGTTTTAAATCAAAATGGGAAAAAACCTGGATACTCATGTCTCCAGTCCACCCCCACTCTTCTAATCATTAACAAAGGACAACACTTCTAAATCTAAACCCTGACATCTGTGTGTTGCTTTATGGCAGCAGCAGGCCTGGTGGAGGAAACTCTCTCTAATAGATATTTCATTGTTCTGTTTCCCTTGGCTCCCTACATCGTCTAGTAACTGAGCAACAAGCCACAGCTGCCCCTCGCATGGCAGGTAGCTTTACTGTAGCTTTAATGGTATGCCCCCATTGATTCTTGAAGAATATAACTTATAATATAAATACCTCATGACCTTAGTTCAACTGTCGTACCCCGTCAGAACACAAAATATACGCTTGTTTTACTCCAATGTTTGTAAACAAAGTACGTTTAAACAAACACTATATAGCCACTAAACATGGTTAAAACTATACATCTGATATCATGGATGGTCAGTCCTTGCATCTGTAGCTCATTCTATGAATTTGAGAATGGTTACATTTCTCCAGCCGTATCCCTCAGCTTTTTACCAAAACAGTAGCGGGGAGGACGCTATATCTTATTAAATCAACTGCTGATTGGCCCTTTAATGAAGCAAGGCTGTTTCTGAAGGATGCATCTGCCCATAAAGACAGGGAGAGTGGAGGATGTTAGGGATGAAATGGCTGTAGGGCCCATATCCACAAGGCATTATAGAATGATCTAGGATCAGTATAGCCTTTTATAATCTAATGAATAAGATAATATGGACAGATGGATCTGGATCCTACTCTGAGATGCTTTGTGGAGACGGGCCCAGGTTATAACGGTAGATTATATTATTTGCTGCGCACAGCATTTGGAAAGCACTTTCAGTTTCATAATATCCACCTTGTGGCTTGTAAGCACCATCTCACTTCAGTTGACTTGGTGGAAAGGTTACATCAGAAATCAGACTAGAGCTCAACTCCAGTTCAATAGCACAACATTCATACAGAAACAAGAAAGAATGCAGGCTGCAGACATTCCTTTCATATTCTGAACATTAGATTTTCTTTGATGGTTTTACTGAACAATAATTAATGAACTCTGAAACTGCAACTGATCTCAAGCCTGTAATAAACCAGTCATACCCTGAGTCTGTCTTTCCCAGCACATTTTCCTAATTGCATTCCACTGTAATGCTTTAATGTAATTACTATTATTCAAAGACATTACATTTTTTCTTAAATATATCTGCAGTGGGTGAAGTAGAAGCCTGGTCTCGTAGACTAGACGTAACATAGTAAAAGCAAATCTGTTTGGTACGATTACGTAAGACTGAAGGTTACTTAAGGCAAAAATGTAAGGAGGGTGGTTGGTCGGGGTGGATGGGTGGGTTGTCACGATCGTCTACGAAATGAGTGGACCAAGGCGCAGCGTGCGATACGAACATGACTTTAATTGGTAAAGTACACGAAACAAAACAAAACACGATCGTAAAGTCCACAGTGACAATGACTGACAAGGAACAAAAACCCACAACACTAAGGTGAACACTGACAGTTTAAATATGGCTCCCAATCAGAGATAACGAGCCGACAGCTGACACTCGTTACCACTGATTGGGAGTCACACTGACCAAACAAGGAAACACAACCAAAAAGAACACACCCTGGCTCAAAATACACAGTCCCGGAGCCAGAGCGTGACAGTACCCCCCCTAAAGGCGCGGACTCCGACCGCGCCTACACCAAAATAGGGAAGTGCTGGGTGGGTATTGCTCCTCGGAGGCGGCTCCGGCTCGGGCTTGACCACCACCCTACTACAATCCCCCGTAGGTGCCCCCAGTCCGATCTGACCCAGTTAGCTGGATCAGGACTGCCAACGCGCACCCCCTGGCTTGGCGCGTGAGGCAGGAATGGACCGGACCTGGCAGACGATACGCACCCTTTGCATGGTGCGTGGAGCCGGAACAGGCCTCACCAGGCTGAAGACTCGCATCCCTGGCTTGGGTGCGAGTAGCAGGAATGGGCTGAATCCGGCTGACGACTCGCACCCTTGGCTTGGTGCGAGTAGCGGAATGGGCTGAATCCGGCTGACGACTCGCACCCCTTGGCTTGGTGCGAGTAGCAGAAATGGGCCGGACAGGGCTGGCCAACGCACCATAGACTTGGTGCGGAGAGCAGGCACGGGCCGGACAGGGCTACGACGCGCACCACTGACCTGGTGCGGGGAGCTTGGATGGAGCCGGCTGGGCTGACGCGCGCACCACAGGCCTGGTGCGGAGAGCAGAAACGGGCCGGACAGGGCTTTGACGAAACGCACCATAGACTTGGTGCGGAGAGCAGGCATGGGCCTGACAGGGCTGGCGACGCGCACCACAGACTTGGCGCGAGAGCAGGAACGGGGCCGGACAGGCTGACGACGCACACCACTGGCTTGGTGCGGGGAGCTTGGATGGGCCGGACTGTACTGGGGACACACACCACTGGCCCTACACCGGGATCTGGAACGGGCCGGACCGGACTGGCAACACACGCCAGTACCTCTCGCCGTGCCTCTACTTCCTCCATCCCCTCTTCGACCAGTGGCCCCCGTAACCCGGCGGCCTCCTCCGGCAACCCACTGGACCGCTCTATCGCGGCCTCCTGCTGGTCCGACGTCGTGAGCCCCCCCCTAAAAATTTTCTGGGGTTCTCTCCTCTTCGTGGACCAGGCCTCCATAGTTCTCGCCAGACTCTCACCCCACTGCTCCAATGTCCAACCTCTCTCCTCTTCTCTTGGCTTGGCCCAGTCGAGACTCCTACTCAACTGCTCCCAAGTCCATCCTCTCTCTTCCTCACGCTGCTTGGTCCTGTTATGGTGGGTTTTTCTGTCACGATCGTCTATGAAATGAGTGGACCAAGGCGCAGCGTGCGATACGAACATGACTTTAATTGGTAAAGTACACGAAACAAAACAAAACACGATCGTAAAGTCCACAGTGACAATGACTGACAAGGAACAAAAACCCACAACACTAAGGTGAACACTGACAGTTTAAATATGGCTCCCAATCAGAGATAACGAGCCGACAGCTGACACTCGTTACCACTGATTGGGAGTCACACGACCAAACAAGGAAACACAACCAAAAGAACACACCCTGGCTCAAAATACACAGTCCCGGAGCCAGAGCGTGACATGGGTGTATAACGCGAATGTCTGCAACCCAAAGGTTGCGTGTTCAATTCTCGTCATGGACAACTTTAGCATTTTAGCTAATTAGCGACTTTCAACCACCTAGCCACCTAGCTAACGTTTCAACCACCTAGCCACCTAGCTAACGTTTCAACCACCTAGCCACCTAGCTAACGTTTCAGCCACCTAGCCACCTAGCTAACATTTCAACCACCTAGCCGCCTAGGTAACGTTAGCCACAACAAATTGGAATTCGTAACATATCATACATTTAGCAAATTCGTAACATATCATACAAATTGGAATTCGTAACATATCATACCAAATGGATGATGGACATCCACAAATGGATAAATACCATAAGAAACGGAACATACGATGGAGAGTCTCGGATTTACATAAAGAATAATAGGAAGCAGAGAGAGCAGGTTGCAGCGCTGCAACAGGCTCCACTAATGATGCATGTTTTAAACATTTCAATTAATAGATTTATCCCCAATATTTCACAAAATATTATTTAATAATGAAGCTAAACCCCTATGTAGCCTGAGGCACACAGGTTTGATGTTCACACAGAGAGGAGAGAGAGAGGGGAGAGTTTCCAGCGTGCCGACCGGACCCTGCAGTCCTGTTTGTTTAGGTGTGTTCCGATTAGAAGTTCCCATGCTGGGTCCTTAGCTGACACAGCCTGGAACGTGGCACGGCTCTACAGGGACTGCCGTGGTGGGACCACAGCCTTTATCATCTCTCTCTCTCTCTCTCTCTCTCTCTCTCTCTCTCTCTCTCTCTCTCTCTCTCTCTCTCTCTCTCTCTCTCTCTCTCTCTCTCTCTCTCTCTCTCCCCTCCCTCTCTCTCTCTCTCTCTCTCTCTCTCTCCCTCCCTCTCTCCTCCCTCCCTCTCTCTCTCTCTCTCTCTCTCGCTCTCTCTCTCTCTCTCTCTCTCTCTCTCTCTCTCTCTCTCTCTCTCTCTCTCTCTCTCTCTCTCTCTCTCTCCTCTCCCTCCCTCCCTCCTCTCTCTCTCTCTCTCTCTCTCTCTCTCGCTCTCTCTCTCTCTCTCTCTCTCTCTCTCTCTGGTGTAGTTATCCAGGAAGGCAGTTTGGCTGCAAGCAGTCTTCATTAACACAGGATCATATCACAATTTAAACACTACTTCTGGGTTCACACACATACAGACACACACACACACACACACACACACACACACACACACACACACACACACACACACACACACACACACACACACACACAGGCCATATGGACAGACCATTTGATGAGCCCACTACAGTTGTACTGTTTCTATTCATTAACTAAAGAGACGTTTAAAGAGAGGGGTTTGAAATCCAGACTGTCTGTATAATAATGTTTCAAAGGACATTTTTAGAACATTAAATTACATCATCTGGTTTTGATGGCCTCCTATTTTACAGAAATAACATAAACCTGCCAGACAGTTGAAATGTGATGGGTGAGTAGGGCGCTGTAGGGTTTAGGGTTTAGGGTTTAGGTTGAGCAGGGCGCTGTAGGGTTTAGGGTGTAGGGTGTAGGGTGAGCAGGGCGCTGTAGGGTTTAGGGTGTAGGGTATAGGGTGAGCAGGGCGCTGTAGGGTTTAGGGTTTAGGGTATAGGGTGAGCAGGGCGCTGTAGGGTTTAGGGTGTAGGGTGTAGGGTGAGCAGGGCGCTGTAGGGTTTAGGGTTTAGGGTGAGCAGGGCGCTGTAGGGTTTAGGGTTTAGGGTGTAGGGTGAGCAGGGCACTGTAGGGTTTAGGGTTTAGGGGGTGTAGGGTGAGCAGGGCGCTGTAGGGTTTTAGGGTGTAGGGTGTAGGGTGAGCAGGGCGCTGTAGGGTTTAGGGTTTAGGGTGAGCAGGGCGCTGTAGGGTTTAGGGTTTAGGGTGTAGGGTGAGCAGGGCACTGTAGGGTTTAGGGTTTAGGGTGTAGGGTGAGCAGGGCGCTGTAGGGTTTAGGGTGTAGGGTGAGCAGGGCGCTGTAGGGTTTAGGGTTTAGGGTGTAGGGTGAGCAGGGCGCTCTAGGGTTTAGGGTGTAGGGTGTAGGGTGTAGGGTGAGCAGGGTGCTGTAGGGTTTAGGGTTTAGTGTATAGGGTGAGTAGGGCGCTCTAGGGTTTAGGGTGTAGGGTGAGCAGGGCGCTGTAGGGTTTAGGGTTTAGGGTGAGCAGGGCGCTGTAGGGTTTAGGGTTTAGGGTTTAGGGTGTAGGGTGAGCAGGGTGCTGTAGGGTTTAGGGTTTAGGGTATAGGGTGAGTAGGGCGCTCTAGGGTTTAGGGTGTAGGGTGAGCAGGGCGCTGTAGGGTTTAGGGTTTAGGGTTTAGGGTGTAGGGTGAGCAGGGTGCTGTAGGGTTTAGGGTTTAGGGTGTAGGGTGTAGGGTGAGCAGGGCGCTGTAGGGTTTAGGGTTTAGGTTGAGCAGGGCGCTGTAGGGTTTAGGGTGTAGGGTGTAGGGTGAGCAGGGCGCTGTAGGGTGTAGGGTGTAGGGTATAGGGTGAGTAGGGCGCTCTAGGGTGTAGGGTGTAGGGTGAGCAGGGCGCTGTAGGGTGTAGGGTGTAGGGTATAGGGTGAGCAGGGCGCTCTAGGGTGTAGGGTGTAGGGTGAGCAGGGCGCTGTAGGGTTTAGGGTTTAGGGTGTAGGGTGAGCAGGGCGCTGTAGGGTTTAGGGTTTAGGGTATAGGGTGAGCAGGGCGCTGTAGGGTTTAGGGTTTAGGGTTTAGGGTGTAGGGTGAGCAGGGTGCTGTAGGGTTTAGGGTATAGGGTGAGCAGGGCGCTGTAGGGTTTAGGGTGTAGGGTGTAGGGTGAGCAGGGCGCTGTAGGGTTTAGGGTTTAGGGTTTAGGGTGAGCAGGGTGCTGTAGGGTTTAGGGTTTAGGGTGTAGGGTGAGTAGGGCACTGTAGGGTTTAGGGTTTAGGGTGTAGGGTGAGCAGGGCGCTCTAGGGTGTAGGGTGTAGGGTGAGCAGGGCGCTGTAGGGTTTAGGGTGTAGGGTGTAGGGTGAGTAGGGCGCTCTAGGGTTTAGGGTGTAGGGTATAGGGTGAGCAGGGCGCTGTAGGGTTTAGGGTTTAGGGTATAGGGTGAGCAGGGCGCTGTAGGGTTTAGGGTGTAGGGTGTAGGGTGAGCAGGGCGCTCTAGGGTTTAGGGTTTAGGGTATAGGGTGAGCAGGGCGCTGTAGGGTTTAGGGTTTAGGGTATAGGGTGAGCAGGGCGCTGTAGGGTTTAGGGTTTAGGGTGTAGGGTGAGCAGGGCGCTCTAGGGTTTAGGGTGTAGGGTGAGCAGGGCGCTGTAGGGTTTAGGGTGTAGCGCTGGAATATTAGGGTTTCGGGTTTAGGGTGTAGGGTGAGTAGGGCACTGTAGGGTTTAGGGTTTAGGGTGTAGGGTGAGTAGGGCACTGTAGGGTTTAGGGTGTAGGGTGTAGGGTGAGCAGGGCGCTCTAGGGTGTAGGGTGTAGGGTGAGCAGGGCGCTCTAGGGTTTAGGGTGTAGGGTAGAGCAGGCGCTGTAGGGTTTAGGGTGTAGGGTGTAGGGTGAGTAGGGCGCTCTAGGGTTTAGGGTGTAGGGTGTAGGGTGAGCAGGGCGCTCTAGGGTGTAGGGTGAGCAGGGCGCTCTAGGGTGTAGGGTGAGCAGGGCGCTCTAGGGTTTAGGGTGTAGGGTGAGCAGGGCGCTGTAGGGTTTAGGGTGTAGCGCTGGAACATTAGGGTTTCGGGTGTAGGGATTAGGGTGTAGAGTTTAGGATGTAGAGTTTAGGGTTTACGGTGTAGGGTTTAGGGTGTAGGGTTTAGGATGTAGGGTTTATGGGCCTGTTGATAATCAAGGCTCCTCTCCTAGACTGTCCCTGAACTTATGTTGTGTTTCTTTTGTAGGACTGACTGAAGCCCCATATCATATTTGTCCCCCAGACGTACCTCCCAACCCCCCCCCCCCCCACCCCCCTGTTGACCTGGCCCCCTTGTCGACCTGACCCCCCTGTTTTAAAGCCCTAGGAGCTGTTAAACAGGATAATGGAGAACTATACGGCTGTAGGCGCATCGATCCCAGAGACAGAAGGTATCCGTCTGAACTGCAGCATGTCCGGGAGGCACAACTTCATCTTCACCCTGATCCCAGTAGTGTACGGCTGTAACTTTGTCATCGGCATGGTGGGGAACAGCATGGTGGTGGCGGTCATCTACCGCTACATGAAGCTGAAGACAGTGCCCAACGTGTTCGTCCTCAACCTAGCCATCTCAGACCTCACCTTCCTGATCACCCTGCCCATGTGGGCCACCTTCACAGCCACAGGCTACCAGTGGCCCTTCGGTGGGTTCCTGTGTAAGGCCAGCGCTGGCCTGGTGATGTTCAACCTCTACAGCTCCATCTTCTTCCTCACTGCACTCAGCGTCGACCGCCATCTGGCCATCGTCCACCCGGTGAGGTCACGGCAGCACCGTACTGGGCTCTACGCCCGTATCACCTGCGTCCTGGTTTGGCTGCTCGCCCTCCTGCTGTCCGTCCCCACCGCACTGACCAGGGACCTGATACACATCACCAACTATAACATCAGCACGTGTGGCGTGCTGCACCCCGAGGTTTGACATGATTAGAGCTGTCCTTTCACGAAGTGACTCTTAAACGGGCACCTCTGTGTAAAGATTTGTTGTCTTTACTATTGTTGTTTTCAATTGAATTGAGTGTAAAGGGTTTAAAGTATTTAAAGTGTTTAAAGTATTTAAAGTGTTTAAAGTGTTTAAAGTGTTTAAAGTGTTTAAAGTATCTAAAGTATTTAAAGTGTTTAAAGTATCTAAAGTATTTAAAGTGTTTAAAGTGTTTAAAGTATTTAAAGTGTTTAAAGTGTTTAAAGTGTTTAAAGTATTTAAAGTGTTTAAAGTGTTTAAAGTATCTAAAGTATTTAAAGTTTTTAAAGTATTTAAAGTATTTAAAGTGTTTAAAGTGTTTAAAGTATTTAAAGTATTTAAAGTATTTAAAGTGTTTAAAGTATTTAAAGTATTTAAAGTGTTTAAAGTGTCAGTCTTCCCCACCTGCTATCTACCATCTGGCTGGAGCATCCTACTACTTTTAATAATCTAGTCAATTTAACCAATCAATCAATCAGGGCTCCAGGCACCTCCTCCTCACCATCAGCCTGATGAAGAGCATCCTGGGGTTCCTGGTTCCTTTCCTCATCATCATATCATGCTACTGCCTGATTGGTCGAGCCCTGGTCAGGGCGCGGAGCATCCAGAAGACCACCCGGTCGAGAGATGATGAGGTGTTGAGGATGCTGGCGGCGGCTGTCCTAGCTTTCTTCCTGTGTTGGGTGCCCCACCAGGTGGGACGAGACTCTCTCCTTCCCTCCACTCAAACACACTCTGCATTCGGAAGAAACTCTTTTCACACACACACATACACACACACACACACACACACACACACACACACACACACTGACACACTGTTCTCTAAAGAGACTCACTCCACACACACTTTACACTTAAGGTAGTTAGATTTTATACTGCAGTGCCTCAAAGGTTATTCTCTGACTTTATTCACTCATTCTTTGAAATGGATTGTCCTGTTATTATCCCGTTATTATCCAGTTATTATTATTATGTTATCCTCCAGTTATTATCCAGTTATTGTCATCCTGTTATTACCATGTTATTATCCAGTTATTATCTAGTTATTATCCTGTTCCTCCGTGAATGTTCTCTTGAAGTGATGAGGAATGTCATTTTTGTCTTTCTAGATCAGTACTGTGTTAATGTAATCTCTTCCTCTCCTCAGGTATTCTACTTGATGGAGCTGCTGGCCCAGCTAAAGGTTGTAACTAACTGTGTGATTGTGGACGTCATCGACACGGCCATGCCCTTCACCATCTGCATTGCCTTCCTCAACAGGTAGCCCATAACCAGGTAGCCCAGAACCAGGTAGCCCAGAACCAGGTAGCCTAGAGGTTCATCTCAGAAAACCCAGAACCAGGTAGCCTAGAGGTTCATCTCAGAAAACCCAGAGCTAAAATCTCACGTAATTGCATTAGATGTTAAGTGCATCTGTCCACAAGAGATTACCTAGAGAATAAAAGGCAGGCCAGCAACTGGAAGGTCACTGGTTCGAATGTTGATGCTGACTAGCCTTGGTACCAGTCTATTTGTGCTATCATTCCACTCCTTGTCATGCTAAAATGTTTGGCATATGACATGGAGTACAAGGGGTGGAATGATAGCACAAAACATAGCTGGATTTCAGGCTAGGAACAATCTGGTGGGGAGCAAATGTCTGTTTCAGTGAAACATTGACAATAATAAAGTATTACAGTTGAAGTCGGAGGTTTACATACACCTTCGCCAAATACATTTAAACTCACATTTTCACAATTCCTGACATTTAATCTTAGTAAAAATTCCCTGTCTTAGGTCAGTTAGGATCACCACTTTATTTGAAGAATGTGAAATGTCAGAATAATAGTAGAGAGAATGATTTATTTCAGCTTTTATTTCTTTCATCACATTCCCAGTGGGTCAGAAGTTTACATAAACTCAATTAGAATTTGGTAGCATTGCCTTTAAATTGTTTAACTTGGGTCAGACGTTTCGGGTAGCCTTCCACAAGCTTCCCACAATAAGTTGGGTGAATTTTGGCCCATTCCTCCTGACAGAGCTGGTGTAACTGAGTCAGGTTTGTAGGCCTCCTTGCTCGCACAAGCTTTTTCAGTTCTGCCCACACATTTTCTATAGGATTGAGGTCAGGGCTTTGTGATGGCCACTCCAATACCTTGACTTTGATGTCCTTAAGCCATTTTGCCACAACTTTGGAAGTATGCGACTAAGCTTTAACTTCCTGACTGATGTCTTGAGATGTTGCTTCAATATATCCACATAATTTTACTTCCTCATAATGCCATCTATTTTGTGAAGTGCACCAGTCCCTCTTGCAGCAAAGCATCCCCACAGCATGATGCTGCCACCCCCGTGCTTCACGGTTGGGATGGTGTTCTTCGGCTTGCAAGCAACCCCCTTTTTCCTCCAAATATAACAATGGTAATTAAGGCCAAACAGTTCTATTTTTGTTTCATCAGACCAGAGGACATTTCTCCAAAAAGTACGATCTTTGTTCCCATGTGCAGTTGCAAACCGTAGTCTGGTTTTTTTATGGCGATTTTGGAGCAGTGGCTTCTTCCTTGCTGAGCGGCCTTTCAGGTTATGTCGATATAGGACTCATTTTATTGTGGATATAGATACTTTTGTACCTGTTTCCTCCAGCATCTGCATAAGGTCCTTTGCTTTGTTCTGGGATTGATTTGCACTTTTCGCACCAAAGTACGTTAATCTCTAGGAGACAGAACGCGTATCCTTCCTGAGCGGTATGACGGCTGCGTGATCCCATGGTGTTTATACTTGCGTACTATTGTTTGTACAGATGAACGTGGTACCTTCAGGCGTTTGGAAATTGCTCCCAAGGATGAACCAGACTTGTGGAGGTCTACAATTTTTTTCTGAGGTCTTGGCTGATTTCATTTGGTTTTACCATGATGTCAAGCAAAGAGGCACTGAATTTGAAGGTAGGCCTTGAAATACATCCACAGGTACACCTCCAATTGACTCAAATGATGTCAATTAGCCTATCAGAAGCTTCTAAAGCCATGACATAATTTTCTGGAATTTTCCAAGCTGTTTAAAGGCACAGTCAACTTAGTGTATGTAAACTTCTGACCCACTGGAATTGTGATACAGTGAATTATAAATGAAATAATCTGTCTGTAAACAATTGTTGAAAGATTACTTGTGTCACGCACAAAGCAGATGTCCTAACCGACTTGCCAAAACTATAGTTTGTTAACGAGAAATGTGTGGACTCCAACCTAAGTGTAAACCTCCGACTTCCAACTGTATCTGATGTTATGTTATATTTTCCCCAGCTGCGTCAACCCCATCCTGTACGGCTTCGTAACCTCCGACTTCCAACTGTATCTGATGTTATGTTATATTTCCCCCAGCTGCGTCAACCCCATCCTGTACGGCTTCGTGGGACGGAACTTCAGGAAGAACCTGTTCCTACTGCTGCACTGCTCCCCCGCTGGCCTGGCCAGGCCACACCCTCCATCAGCTCTAAGATGTCCGCCCTGTCCTACCGCCCCTCTGAGGCCCTGCAGCTCACCAACAAGAACCAGCGGCCTGGTGTCTGATGTGAAGTGAGGAAAGATGGAGGTGGAGTGTGCAGCTGTGTAACTCCATTGGCTCTTCGGGTTGTGTTAAGTGAGGAGTACGGAGGGATACACATTGTGTTAATGCCTCCCAAGTGGCACCCTATTCCCTGTACAGTGTCCTATGCGCTCTGGTCAACAGTAGTGCACTATACAGGGAATAGGGTGCCATTTGGGAGATAGCCACTGTGCTTTTAGAACCCCAACTGTTATACTGAACCATGGCTAGAAGTTCTACCTTAGAACATGGCTATCAAGTGAAATACAGAGGGAATGTTCCTTTGTGTCTGAATCGTATGAATTGAGTCCATGAGACGGCCGGTTGTTCACTGCCTTTGCACAACATACAGCAGATTCTGCATGGTTAGTTAACAGATTTCATTGTAATGCAGCTTGAGGACAAAACGGTTGCATGATTTCTGTTTAAAAACTGATGATGTGAAATACTATTACTGTACTTCGGTATTCCTGTTTCTTGTTGTCACACAGGTACATAGATATGTAAGCAGAACCATACATACAGTATTTGTACTGCACATTCAGTAAATGTTAGCTTGAATATACTGTAACTGAGATTAACTTGATGAGTGAGAAAGTTACAGACGCAGAAATATCATACCCCCCCCCCCAAAAAAAAAATACTAACCTCCCCTGCTATTGAAATTGTGAGGGGTATGATATTTCCACGTCTGTAACTTTCTCACTCATTAAGTTAATTACATTTACATTTTAGACAACGCTCTTATCCAGAGCGACTTACAGTTAGTGAGTGCATACATTATTATTTTTTTCATACTGGCCCCCCGTGGGAATCGAACCCACAACCCTGGCGTTGCAAACGCCATGCTCTACCAACTGAGCTACATCCCTGCCGGCCGTTCCCTCCCCTACCCTGGACGACGCTGGGCCAATTGTGCGCCGCCCCATGGGCCTCCCGGTCGCGGCCGGCTACGACAGAGCCTGGATAATCTCAGTTACAGTATATTCAAGCTAACATTTACTGAATGTGCAGTACAAATACTGTACGTATGGTTCTGCTTACATACCCCTAACCATTACAATAACAGGGGAGGTTAGTATTTTTTTGGGGGGTATGATATTTGTGCGTCTGTAACTTTCTCTCTCATCATTATTCATGATTCATTCAGAATGATCCGTAACCATGGTAACATCCACATTAACGTAGAAGTGTTTAGAAACATATTCTATTCTTATTTACAATAAAAGTGACTGCATAATGACACAATACATTATTTACCGTTAACATTTATATTGGGCACAAAATAATCTTAAACACAAGCTAAACAAACAGCAAATGTTTACAACAAATGTGTAGAGTCACAAGCTTGATGTAGTCATTGCTTGCTATGAATATGGGACCAAATACTACACCTTGTACAACTTTAATACACATATACAGTTGGGAGAACAAAATCGGCAGTGTATCAAATACTTGTTCTCCACACTGTAAGTGAATTTGTCCCAATACTTTTGGTTCCCTAAAATGGAGGGACTATGTACAGAAAGTGATGTAATTTCTAAACGGTTCACCCGAATATGGATGGAAATACCCTCAAATTAAAGCTAACAGTCAGCACTTTAACCTCATAGTCATTGTACCGTTTCAATTGTCACTGTCCCAATGCTTTTGGAACTCACTGCATTTGTCCTATTTTACACATTTAAGTTGTAGCTACAAGCCTGGCCTGTTCACTCCCATGCTCAACCAAACAGAAGGACTTGCCTAGCCTGCCTTCAGCTAGTGTACGATTAACTAAAATATGTCTACTACTTATAATTGTAAAGTTGATGATCTATGTAACTTTTGTGACTGTGTTTGGTGATGCCAACACCATGTGACTGTGTTTGGTAGTGCCGACACCATGTGACTGTGTTTGGTAGTGCCAACACCATGTGACTGTGTTTGGTAGTGCCGACACCATGTGACTGTGTTTGGTAGTGCCAACACCATGTGACTGGTAGTGCCGACACCATGTGACTGTGTTTGGTTGTGTATGTGTGATGTGTTGTGGGACTGTGTTCTTACAGCAATGCCTTTGTGTAGGGAGACTGGCACCTGTAGTGGTTTAATATGTTCCATTGGACTGGGAGAAATACATTTTGTGGAGCCAACAAAACTTTCCGCTGCAGCTGTATAGTATAGCACCTGGGATTGGGGAGATTAGGGAAAACTTTCCCAAAATTCCCAGGTTTACCAGAAATCCTGGTTGGAGGAATCTAGATTTCCTGTATATTCCCTCCTGATTCCTGGAATTTTACAACCATGATTTGGGAAATTTGGGGCAAGTTACCAGAATGCAACGCTGGGGAGAAGATGAAGATAATGTTTAACAGGAGAACTCCAGGTGATTCTGGACATTGGGTTTATATTATGTATCTGTGGCAGATCTGGTGTCTTTGAATTGAAACATGTTCACATTGTTCTCTAGATATTTGTTATTCTGTAAGTGTACAGTTCATCACAAATATACATATGAATAAAATCTAAATACATACGTATCCTTTTTTTAATCGATAGGGACAAAGAGACAGGATTAGTGTTACATTTTAGCAGACGCTCTTATCCAGAGCGACTTACAGGAGCAATTAGGGTTAAGTGCCTTGCTCAAGGGCACATCAACAGATTTTTCACATAGTTGGCTCGGGGATTAGAACCAGCAACCTTTCGGTTACTGGCACAACGCTCTTAACCACTAAGCTACCTGTTAACCTATCCTTTTAACCACTAAGCTAGCTGTTAACCTATCCCTTTAACCACTAAGCTACCTGTTAACCTATCCCTTTAACCACTCAGCTAGCTGTTAACCTATCCCTTTAACCACTAAGCTACCTGTTAACCTATCCCTTTAACCACTAAGCTACCTGTTAACCTATCCCTTTAACCACTAAGCTACCTGTTAACCTATCCCTTTAACCACTAAGCTACCTGTTAACCTATCCCTTTAACCACTAAGCTACCTGTTAACCTATCCCTTTAACCACTAAGCTACCTGTTAACCTATCCCTTTAACCACTAAGCTACCTGTTAACCTATCCCTTTAACCACTAAGCTACCTGTTAACCTATCCCTTTAACCACTCAGCTACCTGTTAACCTATCCCTTTAACCACTAAGCTACCTGTTAACCTATCCCTTTAACCACTAAGCTACCTGTTAACCTATCCCTTTAACCACTCAGCTACCTGTTAACCTATCCCTTTAACCACTCAGCTACCTGTTAACCTATCCCTTTAACCACTAAGCTACCTGTTAACCTATCCCTTTAACCACTAAGCTACCTGTTAACCTATCCCTTTAACCACTAAGCTACATGTTAACCTATCCCTTTAACCACTAAGCTACCTGTTAACCTATCCCTTTAATCACTAAGCTACCTGTTAACCTATCCCTTTAACCACTCAGCTACCTGTTAACCTATCCCTTTAACCACTAAGCTACCTGTTAACCTATCCCTTTAACCACTCAGCTACCTGTTAACCTATCCCTTTAACCACTAAGCTACCTGTTAACCTATCCCTTTAACCACTAAGCTACCTGTTAACCTATCCCTTTAACCACTAAGCTACCTGTTAACTTATCCCTTTAACCACTAAGCTACCTGTTAACCTATCCCTTTAACCACTAAGCTACCTGTTAACCTATCCCTTTAACCACTCAGCTACCTGTTAACCTATCCCTTTAACCACTAAGCTACCTGTTAACCTATCCCTTTAACCACTCAGCTACCTGTTAACCTATCCCTTTAACCACTAAGCTACCTGTTAACCTATCCCTTTAACCACTAAGCTACCTGTTAACCTATCCCTTTAACCACTAAGCTACCTGTTAACCTATCCCTTTAACCACTCAGCTACCTGTTAACCTATCACTTTAACCACTAAGCTACCTGTTAACCTATCCCTTTAACCACTCAGCTACCTGTTAACCTATCCCTTTAACCACTCAGCTACCTGTTAACCTATCCCTTTAATCACTAAGCTGCCTGTTAACCTATCCCTTTAACCACTAAGCTACCTGTTAACCTATCCCTTTAACCACTAAGCTACCTGTTAACCTATCCCTTTAACCACTAAGCTACCTGTTAACCTATCCCTTTACCCACTAAGCTACCTGTTAACCTATCCCTTTAATCACTAAGCTACCTGTTAACCTATCCCTTTAACCACTCAGCTACCTGTTAACCTATCCCTTTAACCACTAAGCTACCTGTTAACCTATCCCTTTAACCACTCAGCTACCTGTTAACCTATCCCTTTAACCACTAAGCTACCTGTTAACCTATCCCTTTAACCACTAAGCTACCTGTTAACCTATCCCTTTAACCACTCAGCTACCTGTTAACCTATCCCTTTAACCACTAAGCTACCTGTTAACCTATCCCTTTAACCACTCAGCTACCTGTTAACCTATCCCTTTAACCACTCAGCTACCTGTTAACCTATCCCTTTAACCACTAAGCTACCTGTTAACCTATCCCTTTAACCACTAAGCTACCTGTTAACCTATCCCTTTAACCACTCAGCTACCTGTTAACCTATCCCTTTAACCACTAAGCTACCTGTTAACCTATCCCTTTAACCACTAAGCTACCTGTTAACCTATCCCTTTAACCACTAAGCTACCTGTTAACTTATCCCTTTAACCACTAAGCTACCTGTTAACTTATCCCTTTAACCACTAAGCTACCTGTTAACCTATCCCTTTAACCACTAAGCTACCTGTTAACCTATCCCTTTAACCACTCAGCTACCTGTTAACCTATCCCTTTAACCACTAAGCTACCTGTTAACCTATCCCTTTAACCACTCAGCTACCTGTTAACCTATCCCTTTAACCACTAAGCTACCTGTTAACCTATCCCTTTAACCACTAAGCTACCTGTTAACCTATCCCTTTAACCACTAAGCTACCTGTTAACCTATCCCTTTAACCACTCAGCTACCTGTTAACCTATCACTTTAACCACTAAGCTACCTGTTAACCTATCCCTTTAACCACTCAGCTACCTGTTAACCTATCCCTTTAACCACTCAGCTACCTGTTAACCTATCCCTTTAACCACTAAGCTACCTGTTAACCTATCCCTTTAACCACTAAGCTACCTGTTAACCTATCCCTTTAACCACTAAGCTACCTGTTAACCTATCCCTTTAACCACTAAGCTACCTGTTAACCTATCCCTTTACCCACTAAGCTACCTGTTAACCTATCCCTTTAATCACTAAGCTACCTGTTAACCTATCCCTTTAACCACTCAGCTACCTGTTAACCTATCCCTTTAACCACTAAGCTACCTGTTAACCTATCCCTTTAACCACTCAGCTACCTGTTAACCTATCCCTTTAACCACTAAGCTACCTGTTAACCTATCCCTTTAACCACTAAGCTACCTGTTAACCTATCCCTTTAACCACTCAGCTACCTGTTAACCTATCCCTTTAACCACTAAGCTACCTGTTAACCTATCCCTTTAACCACTCAGCTACCTGTTAACCTATCCCTTTAACCACTCAGCTACCTGTTAACCTATCCCTTTAACCACTAAGCTACCTGTTAACCTATCCCTTTAACCACTAAGCTACCTGTTAACCTATCCCTTTAACCACTCAGCTACCTGTTAACCTATCCCTTTAACCACTAAGCTACCTGTTAACCTATCCCTTTAACCACTAAGCTACCTGTTAACCTATCCCTTTAACCACTAAGCTACCTGTTAACTTATCCCTTTAACCACTAAGCTACCTGTTAACCTATCCCTTTAACCACTAAGCTACCTGTTAACCTATCCCTTTAACCACTCAGCTACCTGTTAACCTATCCCTTTAACCACTAAGCTACCTGTTAACCTATCCCTTTAACCACTCAGCTACCTGTTAACCTATCCCTTTAACCACTAAGCTACCTGTTAACCTATCCCTTTAACCACTAAGCTACCTGTTAACCTATCCCTTTAACCACTAAGCTACCTGTTAACCTATCCCTTTAACCACTAAGCTACCTGTTAACCTATCACTTTAACCACTCAGCTACCTGTTAACCTATCCCTTTAACCACTCAGCTACCTGTTAACCTATCCCTTTAACCACTAAGCTACCTGTTAACCTATCCCTTTAACCACTAAGCTACCTGTTAACCTATCCCTTTAACCACTAAGCTACCTGTTAACCTATCCCTTTAACCACTAAGCTACCTGTTAACCTATCCCTTTAACCACTAAGCTACCTGTTAACCTATCCCTTTAATCACTAAGCTACCTGTTAACCTATCCCTTTAACCACTCAGCTACCTGTTAACCTATCCCTTTAACCACTAAGCTACCTGTTAACCTATCCCTTTAACCACTCAGCTACCTGTTAACCTATCCCTTTAACCACTAAGCTACCTGTTAACCTATCCCTTTAACCACTAAGCTACCTGTTAACCTATCCCTTTAACCACTAAGCTACCTGTTAACTTATCCCTTTAACCACTAAGCTACCTGTTAACCTATCCCTTTAACCACTAAGCTACCTGTTAACCTATCCCTTTAACCACTCAGCTACCTGTTAACCTATCCCTTTAACCACTAAGCTACCTGTTAACCTATCCCTTTAACCACTCAGCTACCTGTTAACCTATCCCTTTAACCACTAAGCTACCTGTTAACCTATCCCTTTAACCACTAAGCTACCTGTTAACCTATCCCTTTAACCACTAAGCTACCTGTTAACCTATCCCTTTAACCACTCAGCTACCTGTTAACCTATCCCTTTAACCACTAAGCTACCTGTTAACCTATCCCTTTAACCACTAAGCTACCTGTTAACCTATCCCTTTAACCACTAAGCTACCTGTTAACCTATCCCTTTAACCACTAAGCTACCTGTTAACCTATCCCTTTAACCACTAAGCTACCTGTTAACCTATCCCTTTAACCACTAAGCTACCTGTTAACCTATCCCTTTAACCACTAAGCTACCTGTTAACCTATCCCTTTAACCACTAAGCTACCTGTTAACCTATCCCTTTTAACCACTAAGTTACCTGTTAACCTATCCCTTTAACCACTAAGCTACCTGTTAACCTATCCCTTTAACCACTCAGCTACCTGTTAACCTATCCCTTTAACCACTCAGCTACCTGTTAACCTATCCCTTTAACCACTAAGCTACCTGTTAACCTATCCCTTTAACCACTCAGCTACCTGTTAACCTATCCCTTTAACCACTAAGCTACCTGTTAACCTATCCCTTTAACCACTAAGCTACCTGTTAACCTATCCCTTTAACCACTAAGCTACCTGTTAACCTATCCCTTTAACCACTCAGCTACCTGTTAACCTATCCCTTTAACCACTCAGCTACCTGTTAACCTATCCCTTTAACCACTAAGCTACCTGTTAACCTATCCCTTTAACCACTAAGCTACCTGTTAACCTATCCCTTTAACCACTCAGCTACCTGTTAACCTATCCCTTTAACCACTAAGCTACCTGTTAACCTATCCCTTTAACCACTAAGCTACCTGTTAACCTATCCCTTTAACCACTAAGCTACCTGTTAACCTATCCCTTTAACCACTCAGCTACCTGTTAACCTATCCCTTTAACCACTCAGCTACCTGTTAACCTATCCCTTTAACGACTAAGCTACCTGTTAACCTATCCCTTTAACCACTAAGCTACCTGTTAACCTATCCCTTTAACCACTAAGCTACCTGTTAACCTATCCCTTTAACCACTAAGCTACCTGTTAACCTATCCCTTTAACCACTAAGCTACCTGTTAACCTATCCATTTAACCACTAAGCTACCTGTTAACCTATCCCTTTAACCACTAAGCTACCTGTTAACCTATCCCTTTAACCACTAAGCTACCTGTTAACCTATCCCTTTAACCACTAAGCTACCTGTTTACCTATCCCTTTAACCACTAAGCTACCTGTTAACCTATCCCTTTAACCACTAAGCTACCTGTTAACCTATCCCTTTAACCACTAAGCTACCTGTTAACCTATCCCTTTAACCACTAAGCTACCTGTTAACCTATCCCTTTAACCACTAAGCTACCTGTTAACCTATCCCTTTAACCACTAACCTACCTGTTAACATATCCCTTTAACCACTAAGCTACCTGTTAACCTATCCCTTTAACCACTAAGCTACCTGTTAACCTATCCCTTTAACCACTCAGCTACCTGTTAACCTATCCCTTTAACCACTCAGCTACCTGTTAACCTATCCCTTTAACCACTAAGCTACCTGTTAACATATCCCTTTAACCACTAAGCTACCTGTTAACCTATCCCTTTAACCACTAAGCTACCTGTTAACCTATCCCTTTAACCACTCAGCTAGCTGTTAACCTATCCCTTTAACCACTAAGCTACCTGTTAATCTATCCCTTTAACCACTAAGCTACCTGTTAACCTATCCCTTTAACCACTAAGCTACCTGTTAACCTATCCCTTTAACCACTAAGCTACCTGTTAACCTATCCCTTTAACCACTAAGCTACCTGTTAACCTATCCCTTTAACCACTAAGCTACCTGTTAACCTATCCCTTTAACCACTAAGCTACCTGTTAACCTATCCCTTTAACCACTAACCTACCTGTTAACCTATCCCTTTAACCACTAAGCTACCTGTTAACCTATCCCTTTAACCACTAAGCTACCTGTTAACCTATCCCTTTAACCACTAAGCTACCTGTTAACCTATCCCTTTAACCACTAAGCTACCTGTTAACCTATCCCTTTAACCACTAAGCTACCTGTTAACCTATCCCTTTAACCACTAAGCTACCTGTTAACCCTATCCCTTTAACCACTAAGCTACCTGTTAACCTATCCCTTTAACCACTCAGCTACCTGTTAACCTATCCCTTTAACCACTCAGCTACCTGTTAACCTATCCCTTTAACCACTAAGCTACCTGTTAACCTATCCCTTTAACCACTCAGCTACCTGTTAACCTATCCCTTTAACCACTAAGCTACCTGTTAACCTATCCCTTTAACCACTAAGCTACCTGTTAACCTATCCCTTTAACCACTAAGCTACCTGTTAACCTATCCCTTTAACCACTAAGCTACCTGTTAACCTATCCCTTTAACCACTAAGCTACCTGTTAACCTATCCCTTTAACCACTAAGCTACCTGTTAACCTATCCCTTTAACCACTCAGCTACCTGTTAACCTATCCCTTTAACCACTAAGCTACCTGTTAACCTATCCCTTTAACCACTAAGCTACCTGTTAACCTATCCCTTTAACCACTAAGCTACCTGTTAACCTATCCCTTTAACCACTCAGCTACCTGTTAACCTATCACTTTAACCACTAAGCTACCTGTTAACCTATCCCTTTAACCACTCAGCTACCTGTTAACCTATCCCTTTAACCACTCAGCTACCTGTTAACCTATCCCTTTAACCACTAAGCTACCTGTTAACCTATCCCTTTAACCACTAAGCTAGCTGTTAACCTATCCCTTTAACCACTAAGCTACCTGTTAACCTATCCCTTTAACCACTAAGCTACCTGTTAACCTATCCTTTACCCACTAAGCTACCTGTTAACCTATCCCTTTAATCACTAAGCTACCTGTTAACCTATCCCTTTAACCACTCAGCTACCTGTTAACCTATCCCTTTAACCACTAAGCTACCTGTTAACCTATCCCTTTTAACCACTCAGCTACCTGTTAACCTATCCCTTTAACCACTAAGCTACCTGTTAACCTATCCCTTTAACCACTAAGCTACCTGTTAACCTATCCCTTTAACCACTAAGCTACCTGTTAACTTATCCCTTTAACCACTAAGCTACCTGTTAACCTATCCCTTTAACCACTAAGCTACCTGTTAACCTATCCCTTTAACCACTCAGCTACCTGTTAACCTATCCCTTTAACCACTAAGCTACCTGTTAACCTATCCCTTTAACCACTCAGCTACCTGTTAACCTATCCCTTTAACCACTAAGCTACCTGTTAACCTATCCCTTTAACCACTAAGCTACCTGTTAACCTATCCCTTTAACCACTAAGCTACCTGTTAACCTATCCCTTTAACCACTCAGCTACCTGTTAACCTATCCCTTTAACCACTAAGCTACCTGTTAACCTATCCCTTTAACCACTAAGCTACCTGTTAACCTATCCCTTTAACCACTAAGCTACCTGTTAACCTATCCCTTTAACCACTAAGCTACCTGTTAACCTATCCCTTTAACCACTAAGCTACCTGTTAACCTATCCTTTAACCACTAAGCTACCTGTTAACCTATCCCTTTAACCACTAAGCTACCTGTTAACCTATCCCTTTAACCACTAAGCTACCTGTTAACCTATCCCTTTAACCACTAAGTTACCTGTTAACCTATCCCTTTAACCACTAAGCTACCTGTTAACCTATCCCTTTAACCACTCAGCTACCTGTTAACCTATCCCTTTAACCACTCAGCTACCTGTTAACCTATCCCTTTAACCACTAAGCTACCTGTTAACCTATCCCTTTAACCACTCAGCTACCTGTTAACCTATCCCTTTAACCACTAAGCTACCTGTTAACCTATCCCTTTAACCACTAAGCTACCTGTTAACCTATCCCTTTAACCACTAAGCTACCTGTTAACCTATCCCTTTAACCACTCAGCTACCTGTTAACCTATCCCTTTAACCACTCAGCTACCTGTTAACCTATCCCTTTTAACCACTAAGCTACCTGTTAACCTATCCCTTTAACCACTAAGCTACCTGTTAACCTATCCCTTTAACCACTCAGCTACCTGTTAACCTATCCCTTTAACCACTAAGCTACCTGTTAACCTATCCCTTTAACCACTAAGCTACCTGTTAACCTATCCCTTTAACCACTAAGCTACCTGTTAACCTATCCCTTTAACCACTCAGCTACCTGTTAACCTATCCCTTTAACCACTAAGCTACCTGTTAACCTATCCCTTTAACGACTAAGCTACCTGTTAACCTATCCCTTTAACCACTAAGCTACCTGTTAACCTATCCCTTTAACCACTAAGCTACCTGTTAACCTATCCCTTTAACCACTAAGCTACCTGTTAACCTATCCCTTTAACCACTAAGCTACCTGTTAACCTATCCATTTAACCACTAAGCTACCTGTTAACCTATCCCTTTAACCACTAAGCTACCTGTTAACCTATCCCTTTAACCACTAAGCTACCTGTTAACCTATCCCTTTAACCACTAAGCTACCTGTTTACCTATCCCTTTAACCACTAAGCTACCTGTTAACCTATCCCTTTAACCACTAAGCTACCTGTTAACCTATCCCTTTAACCACTAAGCTACCTGTTAACCTATCCCTTTAACCACTAAGCTACCTGTTAACCTATCCCTTTAACCACTAAGCTACCTGTTAACCTATCCCTTTAACCACTAACCTACCTGTTAACATATCCCTTTAACCACTAAGCTACCTGTTAACCTATCCCTTTAACCACTAAGCTACCTGTTAACCTATCCCTTTAACCACTCAGCTACCTGTTAACCTATCCCTTTAACCACTCAGCTACCTGTTAACCTATCCCTTTAACCACTAAGCTACCTGTTAACATATCCCTTTAACCACTAAGCTACCTGTTAACCTATCCCTTTAACCACTAAGCTACCTGTTAACCTATCCCTTTAACCACTCAGCTAGCTGTTAACCTATCCCTTTAACCACTAAGCTACCTGTTAATCTATCCCTTTAACCACTAAGCTACCTGTTAACCTATCCCTTTAACCACTAAGCTACCTGTTAACCTATCCCTTTAACCACTAAGCTACCTGTTAACCTATCCCTTTAACCACTAAGCTACCTGTTAACCTATCCCTTTAACCACTAAGCTACCTGTTAACCTATCCCTTTAACCACTAAGCTACCTGTTAACCTATCCCTTTAACCACTAACCTACCTGTTAACCTATCCCTTTAACCACTAAGCTACCTGTTAACCTATCCCTTTAACCACTAAGCTACCTGTTAACCTATCCCTTTAACCACTAAGCTACCTGTTAACCTATCCCTTTAACCACTAAGCTACCTGTTAACCTATCCCTTTAACCACTAAGCTACCTGTTAACCTATCCCTTTAACCACTAAGCTACCTGTTAACCTATCCCTTTAACCACTAAGCTACCTGTTAACCTATCCCTTTAACCACTCAGCTACCTGTTAACCTATCCCTTTAACCACTCAGCTACCTGTTAACCTATCCCTTTAACCACTAAGCTACCTGTTAACCTATCCCTTTAACCACTCAGCTACCTGTTAACCTATCCCTTTAACCACTCAGCTACCTGTTAACCTATCCCTTTAACCACTAAGCTACCTGTTAACATATCCCTTTAACCACTAAGCTACCTGTTAACCTATCCCTTTAACCACTCAGCTAGCTGTTAACCTATCCCTTTAACCACTAAGCTACCTGTTAACCTATCCCTTTAACCACTAAGCTACCTGTTAACCTATCCCTTTAACCACTAAGCTACCTGTTAACCTATCCCTTTAACCACTAAGCTACCTGTTAACCTATCCCTTTAACCACTAAGCTACCTGTTAACCTATCCCTTTAACCACTAAGCTACCTGTTAACCTATCCCTTTAACCACTAAGCTACCTGTTAACCTATCCCTTTAACCACTAAGCTACCTGTTAACCTATCCCTTTAACCACTAAGCTACCTGTTAACCTATCCCTTTAACCACTAAGCTACCTGTTAACCTATCCCTTTAACCACTAAGCTACCTGTTAACCTATCCCTTTAACCACTAAGCTACCTGTTAACCTATCCCTTTAACCACTAAGCTACCTGTTAACCTATCCCTTTAACCACTCAGCTACCTGTTAACCTATCCCTTTAACCACTCAGCTACCTGTTAACCTATCCCTTTAACCACTCAGCTACCTGTTAACCTATCCCTTTAACCACTCAGCTACCTGTTAACCTATCCCTTTAACCACTCAGCTACCTGTTAACCTATCCCTTTAACCACTAAGCTACCTGTTAACATATCCCTTTAACCACTAAGCTACCTGTTAACCTATCCCTTTAACCACTAAGCTACCTGTTAACCTATCCCTTTAACCACTCAGCTAGCTGTTAACCTATCCCTTTAACCACTAAGCTACCTGTTAACCTATCCCTTTAACCACTAAGCTACCTGTTAACCTATCCCTTTAACCACTAAGCTACCTGTTAACCTATCCCTTTAACCACTAAGCTACCTGTTAACCTATCCCTTTAACCACTAAGCTACCTGTTAACCTATCCCTTTAACCACTAAGCTACCTGTTAACCTATCCCTTTAACCACTAAGCTACCTGTTAACCTATCCCTTTAACCACTAAGCTACCTGTTAACCTATCCCTTTAACCACTAAGCTACCTGTTAACCTATCCCTTTAACCACTAAGCTACCTGTTAACCTATCCCTTTAACCACTAAGCTACCTGTTAACCTATCCCTTTAACCACTAAGCTACCTGTTAACCTATCCCTTTCCAACCAGCTGCATAGTTTATACGCTTCCACACACCTGTGTCATGTCTGATGTTTCTGTTTCTGTTGCTCAGTATGTTATAATAATAATAATAATAATAATAATAATAATAATAATAATAATAATAATAATACGTTTAATGTATAACCCTCTTTTCATTGATAAACAATCTCAAAGTTTTACAGTGGGTGCATTAAAATGTTCTGTATCATCACAATGCATCTGATCTGACCAGAACTAACTAACCCAACCCGCTGGGCCACACCACATTATTTCAACGTAAAGATGTGGGTGATAGTTGGTCGAGACGTTGAGCAATGAGATTTCAACCTTTATTCACCCACTCAAAAAAGACAGCCAGAAGTTAGTTGAATTCACAATGTCTAATCACTATGCTTCTAACCATCTAAAAGCACAACCAAATTCCAAAGGAAAAAACATTTTTGGATTTGGTTGTTATCTAAATGTGTTATCACTGCACGTTCAACCATTTAAAAGCACAACCAAGTTCAAAGGTGAATACAATGTCAGATACGTTGTATTTATATAACAACTTAATGTGTTATCCGCTGTGCTTCATCTAATAGCACAACCAAATGACCTGGATAAGAGTTGAGATTACATTGAAAGTATATAGTTCAAGTGATTAATGCTGTTGGAGATTCTGCACAGATTATTATTATGAAGATCACCACTGACCTGGGACCTCTGCATGCTACCTTGAACATGCACGCTTTCGATGATTACAAAAGAAGTAACCTCAAAATGGTGCCGTTAATGTGTTACTCACTGTAAGGTTGAATAAATACCGTTACATTAGTTTGTCAGCTAGCCTATTTGCTATGTAACAAAAGTCATATTGAATCGTATTTGGTTGTCAACGCAACCAAATATCAACATTTTAAGGAGATGTACTTTTTGTGCCACTGACTTAGTCTGGCTTTATTTAAAGTGCATTTAACGTTTGATTTGATTTAGTCATTATAAAGGATGGGGATTGGTCAACATAATGAAGGTCCTTCTGCTTCTAGGATTTGTGGCAGCCGCCCAGGCTGAGGTTAATGCTTTTCGACGGGTAAAATATCTACCTTTTATTTTGGTGTTTCAAACCACACAATGTCTGAATACGACAAAGCTCTTACTTAGAAAATGATGAAGATAAACTCTGTACATGGCAAACTATGCTGCCATGTGGCTTATTGGGGACAAATGAAGACCATGAAGGGCTAGGTGGATCGGACCCTTCATCTCAATTTCCACCTAAAATGACAAGGCCAAATCTAACTGCCTGTAGCTCAGGACCTGAAGCATGGATATGCATATTATTGATATTAATTGAAAGGAAACACTTTGAAGTTTGTGGAGATGTGAAATTAATGCAGGAGAACATAACACAATAGATCTGGTAAAAGATAATACAAACAAAAAAAACATACGTAATTTACGGAGGTAATTGAGATGTTGTCTACAGGGCAGCAGTGTGTGTGCGAAGTTTCAGACTGTTACATTCAGGAATGAGGGAGCTACATCATATTTAGTATGAAGTCACCCAGGTGTCCCTCACCAGTTTGCCCAAATGCACCCAAGTGGCCTCCAAGTGGCCAAACTATAGAGAACATACAAAAACGTTATGGTAATAAAAAATTCTAGTTTACACACTCCCAGGTATGTCATACATGATGGATCATTAGCTTCCCTTCATAAAAGGTACTAACAGGAGACGCAACGAGAACGCTGATCCAATGCCTCCCAACACAGAAGTGAACTATTTAAGATAAGGGCCAAGTTAGCAGCCTGTGGGGGGTCTTGGATGGTTAGGAAACAACAACGTACTGGAGTCTCTGGAGGTCATCTGAAGGACTGGAGGCTCTGGAGGTCATCTGAAGGACTGGAGGCTCTGGAGGTCATCTGAAGGACTGGAGGCTCTGGAGGCTCCCAGAGGTCATCTGAAGGACTGGAGTCTCTGGAGGCTCTGGAGGTCATCTGAAGGACTGGAGGCTCTGGAGGTCATCTGAAGGACTGGAGGCTCTGGAGGTAATCTGAAGGACTGGAGTCTCTGGAGGCTCTGGAGGTAATCTGAAGGACTGGAGTCTCTGGAGGCTCTGGAGGTAATCTGAAGGACTGGAGTCTCTGGAGGCTCTGGAGGTCATCTGAAGGACTGGAGGCTCTGGAGGTCATCTGAAGGACTGGAGACTCTGGAGGTCATCTGAAGAACTGGAGTCTCTGGAGGCTCTGGAGGTCATCTGAAGGACTGGAGTCTCTGGAGCCTCTGGAGGTCATCTGAAGGACTGGAGTCTCTGGAGTCTCTGGAGGTCATCTGAAGGACTGGAGGCTTCTATTGAAAACCTCTCTTGAACAACATGTAGCCTACTTCAATCTCAACTACACAAACCTGTTGAAATAAAGGTTAAATTAGTCAAACATGTCTCTCTTCAGATTCAAATGAAGTCCAGCTCCACCAACCACATCCTGTCCATCCAGGAACCTATCTAATAACAGTCATATAACACCACATCCTGTCCATCCAGGAAGCTATCTAATACCAGTCATATAACACCACATCCTGTCCATCCAGGAAGAAATCTAATACCAGTCATATAACACCACATCCTGTCCATCCAGGAAGCTATCTAATACCAGTCATATAACACCACATCCTGTCCATCCAGGAAGCTATCTAATACCAGTCATATAACACCACATCCTGTCCATCCAGGAAGCTATCTAATACCAGTCATATAACACCACATCCTGTCCATCCAGGAAGCTATCTAATACCAGTCATATAACACCACATCCTGTCCATCCAGGAAGCTATCTAATACCAGTCATATAACACCACATCCTGTCCATCCAGGAAGCTATCTAATACCAGTCATATAACACCACATCCTGTCCATCCAGGAAGCTATCTAATACCAGTCATATAACACCACATCCTGTCCATCCAGGAAGCTATCTAATACCAGTCATATAACACCACATCCTGTCCATTCAGGAAGCTATCTAATACCAGTCATATAACACCACATCCTGTCCATCCAGGCAGCTATCTAATACCACTCTCCCTTTATCACCCTAATCTCAGGATATACTTAGCTGCTTCTCTCGTTCTATCATTATTGGTAATCTTTCTTTTTTTTGTTGAGTAGATCATCTTTAATATTTCAGATAGATTGTAACTTCCATCAATCTAATTGTCTGCATCACTTCCAATCCACCATATGGTTTTATTCTCGCAAATATATAACACCACATCCTGGTGACCAAATTTGGTCACCTACAAACAAGCAAGATTTCTGGCTCTCACAGACCTGTAACTTCTTCTTTAAGAGGCTCCTCTGTCCTCCACTCGTTACCTGTATTAATGGCACCTGTTTGAACTTGTTATCAGTATAAAATACACCTGTCCACAACCTCAAACAGTCACACTCCAAACTCCACTATGGCCAAGACCAAAGAGCTGTCAAAGGACACCAGAAACAAAATTGTAGACCTGCACCAGGCTGGGAACACTGAATCTGCAATAGGTAAGCAGCTTGGTTTGAAGAAATCAACTGTGGGAGCAATTATTAGGAAATGGAAGACATACAAGACCACTGATAATCTCCCTCGATCTGGGGCTCCACGCAAGATCTCACCCCGTGGGGTCAAAATGATCACAAGAACGGTGAGCAAAAATCCCACAACCACACGGGGGGACCTAGTGAATGACCTGCAGAGAGCTGGGACCAAAGTAACAAAGCCTACCATCAGTAACACACTACGCCGCCAGGGACTCAAATCCTGCAGTGCCAGACGTGTCCCCCTGCTTAAACCAGTACATGTCCAGGCCCGTCTGAAGTTTGCTAGAGTGCATTTGGATGATCCAGAAGAGGATTGGGAGAATGTCATATGGTCAGATGAAACCAAAATAGAACTTTTTTGGTAAAAACTCAACTCGTCGTGTTTGGAGGACAAAGAATGCTGAGTTGCATCCAAAGAACACCATACCTACTGTGAAGCAAGGGGGTGGAAACATCATGCTTTGGGGCTGTTTTTCTGCAAAGGGACCAGGACGACTGATCCGTGTAAAGGAAAGAATGAATGGGGCCATGTATCGTGAGATTTTGAGTGAAAACCTCCTTCCATCAGCAAGGGCATTGAAGATGAAACGTGGCTGGGTCTTTCAGCATGACAATGGTCCCAAACACACCGCCCGGGCAACAAAGGAGTGGCTTCGTAAGAAGCATTTCAAGGTCCTGGAGTGGCCTAGCCAGTCTCCAGATCTCAACCCCATAGAAAATCTTTGGAGGGGAGTTGAAAGTCCGTGTTGCCCAGCGACAGCCCCAAAACATCACTGCTCTAGAGGAGATATGCATGGAGGAATGGGCCAAAATACCAGCAACAGTGTGTGAAAACCTTGTGAAGACTTACAGAAAACATTTGACCTGTGTCATTGCCAACAAAGGGTATATAACAAAGTATTGAGAAACTTTTGTTATTGACCAAATACTTATTTTCCACCATAATTTGCAAATAAATTCATTAAAAATCCTACAATGTGATTTTCTGGATTTTTTTTCCTCATTTTGTCTGTCATAGTTAACGTGTACCTATGATGAAAATTACAGGCCTCTCTCATCTTTTTAAGTGGGAGAACTTGCACAATTGGTGGCTGACTAAATACTTTTTTCCCCCACTGTATTTTTCAACTGTGATGTTTTACAAAAGTTCTGAACCTTTCTATTCTCATTGTTTCTACAGATCGTAAATTGAAAATAAACATTTTTGCTAAAAGTATTATTATATTATTGATCGATTGACTATGACTTTTCAGATCACCCAGTAATGCTATCTGCAGGGTTAGCTCCAGGTAAATATTGCAATCCTTTAGCCATTCCTGGACCTGTGTCCAAAAACAAGCTACAAATGGACAGTACCAAAACAAATGATCTAATGATTCTGTCTCTTCGCAGCAAAATCTGCAGAGCTGGGAAGATTGTATCCCCCATATAAATAACATTCTATTGGTAGCAAGAATTTTATATAATAATTTAAATTGAAAAATTCTAAATTTTTAGAATCCGGCGTCGTTATGTGTATCAATTCATAAACACTATTGTTCATCTTAATAAAGGTTCCCACAAGGCCCTCTGCTGCTTAGGGTGTCCCAGGGTGACCCAGGGTTATAGAGCTCATTGTCACACTCCTGCTCCATCTCTCACACTCCTGCTATTAACACCTAGTGTACCTCTCTGTCTCTGAGTCACATCACATTCTCCTCTCCTCTCCTCTCCTCTCCTCTCCTCTCCTCTCCTCTCCTCTCCTCTCCTCTCCTCTCCTCTCCTCTCCTCTCCTCTCCTCTCCTCTCTTCTCCTCTCCTCTCCTCTCCTCTCTTCTCCTCTCCTCTCCTCTCCTTCCTCTCCTCTCCTCTCCTCTCCTCTCCTCTCCTCTCCTCTCCTCTCCTCTTCTCTTCTCTTCTCTTCTCTTCTCTTCTCTTCTCTTCTCTTCTCTTCTCTTCTCTTCTCTTCTCTTCTCCCCTCTCCTCTCCTCTCCTCTCCTCTCCTCTCCACTCCTCTCCTCTCCTCTCCCTCTCCTCTCCTCTCCTCTCCTCTCCTCTCCTCTCCTCTCCTCTCCTCTCCTCTCTTCTCTTCTCTTCTCTTCTCTTCTCTTCTCTTCTCTTCTCTTCTCTTCTCTTCTCTTCTCTTCTCCTCTCCTCTCCTCTCCTCCTCTCTCTCTTCTCTCCTCTCCTCTCCTCTCCTCTTCTCTCCTCTCCTCTCCTCTCCTCTCCTCCTCTCCTCTCTAACCCAGCCACTCATAGTAAAAAAGGTTCTTCCAGATCCAGTTGTCTGAAGATGGAACACGTTTGGACCATGTGTTGTAGCAGCTAGCTAGTTCAGCCTACTGAAACACCTTGCTCAAACAGAGGGATGCTATGTTAGCTAGCTGGCTAGTTCAGCCTACTGAAACACCCTGCTCAAACAGAGGGATGCTATGTTAGCTAGCTGGCTAGTTTAGCCTACTGAAACACCCTGCTCAAACAGAGGGATGCTATGTTAGCTAGCTGGCTAGTTCAGCCTACTGAAACACCCTGCTCAAACAGAGGGATGCTATGTTAGCTAGCTGGCTAGTTTAGCCTACTGAAACACCCTGCTCAAACAGAGGGATGCTATGTTAGCTAGCTGGCTAGTTTAGCCTACTGAAACACCCTGCTCAAACAGAGGGATGCTATGTTAGCTAGCTAGCTAGTTCAGCCTACTGAAACACCCTGCTCAAACAGAGGGATGCTATGTTAGCTAGCTGGCTGTGACTACTGTACTGTTGTGGGTTAGATCAAATACAGTGGCTTGCGAAAGTATTCACCCCCCTTGGCATTTTTCCTATTTTGTTGCCTTACAACCTGGAATTAAAATGGATTTTTGGGGGGTTTGTAACATTTGATTTACACAACATGCCTACCACTTTGAAGATGCAAAATATTTTTTGGGGTGAAACAAACAAGAAATAAGACAAAAAAAACAGAAAACTTGAGCGTGCATTAACTATTCACCCCCCCAAAGTCAATACTTTGAAGCAATTACAGCTGCAAGTCTCTTGGGGTATGTCTCTATAAGCTTGGCACATCTAGCCACTGGGATTTTTGCCCATTCTTCAAGGCAAAACTGCTCCAGCTCTTTCAAGTTGGATGGGTTCCGCTGGTGTACAGCAATCTTTAAGTCATACCACAGATTCTCAGTTGGATTGAGGTCTGGGCTTTGACTAGGCCATTCCAAGACATTTAAATGTTTCCCCTTCAACCACTCAAGTGTTGCTTTAGCAGTATGCTTAGGGTCATTGTCCTGCTGGAAGGTGAACCTCCATCCCAGTCTCAAATCTCAGGAAGACTGAAACAGGTTTCCCTCGAGAATTTCCCTGTAATTATCGCCATCCATCATTCCTTAAATTCTGACCAGTTTCCCAGTCCCTGCCGATGACAGGTGTTGGGTTTGCGCCAGACACAGCATTTGCCAAAAAGCTCAATTTTAGTCTCATCTGACCAGAGTACCTTCTTCCATATGTTTGGGGAGTCTCCCACATGCCTTTTGGCAAACACCAAACGTGTTTGCTTATTTGTTTCTTTAAGCAATGGCTTTTTTCTTGCCACTCTTCCGTAAAGCCCAGTTCTGTGGAGTGTACGGCTTAAAGTGGTCCTATGGACAGATATGCCAATCTCTGCTGTGGAGCTTTGCAGTTCCTCAGGGTTATCTTTGGTCTCTTTGTTGCCTCTTTGATTAATACCCTCATTGCCTGGTCCGTGAGTTTTGGTGGGCAGCCATCTCTTGGCAGGTTTGTTGTGTTGCCATATTCTTTCCATTTTTTTATTATGGATTTAATGGTGCTCCATGGGATGTTCAAAGTTTCGTATATTTTTTTCTAACCTAACCCTGATCTGTATTTCTCCACAACTTTGTCCCTGACCATTTTTGGAGAGCTCCTTGGTCTTCATGGTGCCGCTTGCTTGGTGGTGCCCCTTGCTTAGTGGTGTTGCAGACTCTGGGGCCTTTCAGAACAGGTGTATATATACTGAGATCATGTGACAGATCATGTGACACTTAGATTGGACTTTATTTAACTAATTATGTGACTTCTGAAGGTAATTGGTTGCACCAGATCTTATTTAGGGGCTTCATAGCAAAGGGGGTGAATACATATGCAAGCACCACTTTTCCGTTATTTATTTTTTCATTGTTTTCATTTCCCTTCACCAATTTGGACTATTTTTTTATGTCCATGACATGAAATCCAAATAAAAATCCATTTAAATTACAGGTAATGCAACAAAGAGCGGAAACAAGAGGGATGAATACTTTTGCAAGGCTTTGTACCTTGCATATTTCTAATGTTTCAAATCTGAGGCAGTCATTCTTTCTCTTCCAGGCTGGTCTATATCTTATTTTGTTTAGCTATCTCCTCTCTTTGTCTGTCGATCCATCCATAAACTCTCTCTCTCTCACCCCGTTTCTCTGTTTATGTCCTGCTATAAATGACTGTGTCTGAGGGAGCCTCCAAGGCCCTCCGTAGTATGTCCCAGTAAACCCCAGGAGCTGATACCATCTGTGAGTAAAACATCATGGGCTGCATCCCAATACTACATAGCAGCTTCCTTTCCTACATCTTAAACCAGGGCTGCATCCCAATACTACATAGCAGCTTCCTTTCCTACATCTTAAACCAGGGCTGCATCCCAATACTACATAGCAGCTTCCTTTCCTACATCTTAAACCAGGGCTGCATCCCAATACTACATAGCAGCTTCCTTTCCTACCTCTTACACCAGGGCTGCATCCCAATACTACATAGCAGCTTCCTTTCCTACATCTTAAACCAGGGCTGCATCCCAATACTACATAGCAGCTTCCTTTCCTACATCTTAAACCAGGGCTGCATCCCAATACTACATAGCAGCTTCCTTTCCTACATCTTAAACCAGGGCTGCATCCCAATACTACGTAGCAGCTTCCTTTCCTACATCTTAAACCAGGGCTGCATCCCAATACTACATAGCAGCTTCCTTTGCAACATCTTAAACCAGGGCTGCATCCCAATACTACATAGCAGCTTCCTTTCCTACATCTTAAACCAGGGCTGCATCCCAATACTACATAGCAGCTTCCTTTCCTACATCTTACACCAGGGCTGCATCCCAATACTACATAGCAGCTTCCTTTCCTACATCTTGAACCAGGGCTGCATCCCAATACTACATAGCAGCTTCCTTTCCTACATCTTAAACCAGGGCTGCATCCCAATACTACATAGCAGCTTCCTTTGCAACATCTTAAACCAGGGCTGCATCCCAATACTACGTAGCAGCTTCCTTTGCTGCGACCTTATTCTTTATTTACGTTATCTAAAGCTATTGTTATATGTCTCTTCTCTCCTGTCAGACGTGGTGTTGCTGTAGTTAGTAGTACCTAGTGGTGTTGCTGTAGTTAGTAGACCTAGTGGTGTTGCTGTAGTTAGTAGACCTAGTGGTGTTGCTGTAGTTAGTAGACCTAGTGGTGTTGCTGTAGTTAGTAGACCTAGTGGTGTTGCTGTAGTTAGTAGACCTAGTGGTGTTGCTGTAGTTAGTTAGCCTAGTGGTGTTGCTGTAGTTAGTAGACCTAGTGGTGTTGCTGTAGTTAGTAGACCTAGTGGTGTTGCTGTAGTTAGTTAGCCTAGTGGTGTTGCTGTAGTTAGTAGACCTCGTGGTGTTGCTGTAGTTAGTAGACCTAGTGGTGTTGCTGTAGTTAGTAGACCTTGTGGTGTTGCTGTAGTTAGTAGACCTAGTGGTGTTGCTGTAGTTAGTAGACCTAGCGGTGTTGCTGTAGTTAGTAGACCTAGTGGTGTTGCTGTAGTTAGTAGACCTAGTGGTGTTGCTGTAGTTAGTAGACCTAGTGGTGTTGCTGTAGTTAGTAGACCTAGTGGTGTTGCTGTAGTTAGTAGACCTCGTGGTGTTGCTGTAGTTAGTAGACCTAGTGGTGTTGCTGTAGTTAGTAGACCTAGTGGTGTTGCTGTAGTTAGTAGACCTAGTGGTGTTGCTGTAGTTAGTAGACCTAGTGGTGTTGCTGTAGTTAGTAGACCTAGTGGTGTTGCTGTAGTTAGTAGGCCTAGTGGTGTTGCTGTAGTTAGTAGACCTAGTGGTGTTGCTGTAGTTAGTAGACCTAGTGGTGTTGCTGTAGTTAGTAGACCTAGTGGTGTTGCTGTAGTTAGTAGACCTAGTGGTGTTGCTGTAGTTAGTAGACCTAGTGGTGTTGCTGTAGTTAGTAGACCTAGTGGTGTTGCTGTAGTTAGTAGACCTAGTGGTGTTGCTGTAGTTAGTAGACCTAGTGGTGTTGCTGTAGTTAGTAGACCTAGTGGTGTTGCTGTAGTTAGTAGACCTAGTGGTGTTGCTGTAGTTAGTAGACCTAGTGGTGTTGCTGTAGTTAGTAGACCTAGTGGTGTTGCTGTAGTTAGTAGACCTAGTGGTGTTGCTGTAGTTAGTAGACCTAGTGGTGTTGCTGTAGTTAGTAGACCTAGTGGTGTTGCTGTAGTTAGTAGACCTAGTGGTGTTGCTGTAGTTAGTAGACCTAGTGGTGTTGCTGTAGTTAGTAGACCTAGTGGTGTTGCTGTAGTTAGTAGACCTAGTGGTGTTGCTGTAGTTAGTAGACCTAGTGGTGTTGCTGTAGTTAGTAGACCTAGTGGTGTTGCTGTAGTTAGTAGACCTAGTGTGGTGTTGCTGTAGTTAGTAGACCTAGTGGTGTTGCTGTAGTTAGTAGACCTAGTGGTGTTGCTGTAGTTAGTAGACCTAGTGGTGTTGCTGTAGTTAGTAGACCTAGTGGTGTTGCTGTAGTTAGTAGACCTAGTGGTGTTGCTGTAGTTAGTAGACCTAGTGGTGTTGCTGTAGTTAGTAGACCTAGTGGTGTTGCTGTAGTTAGTAGACCTAGTGGTGTTGCTGTAGTTAGTAGACCTAGTGGTGTTGCTGTAGTTAGTAGACCTAGTGGTGTTGCTGTAGTTAGTAGACCTAGTGGTGTTGCTGTAGTTAGTAGACCTAGTGGTGTTGCTGTAGTTAGTAGACCTAGTGGTGTTGCTGTAGTTAGTAGACCTAGTGGTGTTGCTGTAGTTAGTAGACCTAGTGGTGTTGCTGTAGTTAGTAGACCTAGTGGTGTTGCTGTAGTTAGTAGACCTAGTGGTGTTGCTGTAGTTAGTAGACCTAGTGGTGTTGCTGTAGTTAGTAGACCTCGTGGTGTTGCTGTAGTTAGTAGACCTAGTGGTGTTGCTGTAGTTAGTAGACCTAGTGGTGTTGCTGTAGTTAGTAGACCTAGTGGTGTTGCTGTAGTTAGTAGACCTAGTGGTGTTGCTGTAGTTAGTAGACCTCGTGGTGTTGCTGTAGTTAGTAGACCTAGTGGTGTTGCTGTAGTTAGTAGACCTATTGGTGTTGCTGTAGTTAGTAGACCTAGTGGTGTTGCTGTAGTTAGTAGACCTAGTGGTGTTGCTGTAGTTAGTAGACCTAGTGGTATTGCTGTAGTTAGTAGACCTAGTGGTGTTGCTGTAGTTAGTAGACCTAGTGGTGTTGCTGTAGTTAGTAGACCTAGTGGTGTTGCTGTAGTTAGTAGACCTAGTGGTGTTGCTGTAGTTTGTAGACCTAGTGGTGTTGCTGTAGTTAGTAGACCTAGTGGTGTTGCTGTAGTTAGTAGACCTAGTGGTGTTGCTGTAGTTAGTAGACCTAGTGGTGTTGCTGTAGTTAGTAGACCTAGTGGTGTTGCTGTAGTTAGTAGACCTAGTGGTGTTGTTGTAGTTAGTAGACCTAGTGGTGTTGCTGTAGTTAGTAGACCTCGTGGTGTTGCTGTAGTTAGTAGACCTAGTGGTGTTGCTGTAGTTAGTAGACCTAGTGGTGTTGCTGTAGTTAGTAGACCTAGTGGTGTTGCTGTAGTTAGTAGGCCTAGTGGTGTTGCTGTAGTTAGTAGACCTAGTGGTGTTGCTGTAGTTAGTAGACCTAGTGGTGTTGCTGTAGTTAGTAGACCTCGTGGTGTTGCTGTAGTTAGTAGACCTAGTGGTGTTGCTGTAGTTAGTAGACCTCGTGGTGTTGCTGTAGTTAGTAGACCTAGTGGTGTTGCTGTAGTTAGTAGACCTAGTGGTGTTGCTGTAGTTAGTAGACCTAGTGGTGTTACTATAGTTAGACCATTAGTTCCTGCCAAGGCAGCAGCTACTCTTCCTGGGGTCCAGCAACATTAAGGCAATTTTAAGGCATTTACAAATTTCACAACACACTGTGTGCCCTCAGGCCCCTTCTCTACTACCACATATCTACAATACAAAATCCATGTGTACGTGTGTGTACAGTGCGTATGTTATGGTGTGTGTGTATGCATGTGTCTGTGCCTATGCTAGTTTTCCTTCACAGTCCCCGCTGTTCCATAAGGTGTATTGTTATCTGTTTTATTAATCAACTTTTACTGCTTGAATTAGTTACTTGACGTGGATGGAGTTCCATGTAGTCATGGCTCTATGTAGTACTGTGCGCCTCCCTTAGTCTGTTCTGGACTTGGGGATTGTGAAGAGACCTCTGGTGGCATGTCTTGTTGGGTATTCATGGGTGTCTGAGCTGTGTGCCAGTAGTTCAAACAGACAGCTCGGTGCATTTAACATGTCAATACCTCTCACAAATACAAGTAGTGATGAAGTCAATCTCTCCTCCACTTTGAGCCAGGAGAGATTGACATGCATATTATTCATGTTAGCTCTCTGTGTACATCGAAGGGCCAGACGTGCTGCCCTGTTCTGAGCCAATTGCAATAGTCCAGGTGTGACAAAACTAGGGCCTGTAGGACCTGCCTTATTGATAGTGTTGTTAAGAAGGCAGAGCAGCGCTTAATTACGGACAGACTTCTCCCTCATCTTAGCTACTGTTGTATCAATATGCTTTGATCATGACAGTCTTCAATCCAGGGTTACTCCAAGCAGTTTAGTCTCCTCAACTTGCTCAATTTCCACATTATTCATTACGAGATGTAGTTGAGGTTTAGGGTTTAGTGAATGACTACATGCCTCCAGTGTTTGTAGTTGCATTCCTCCTTCTCACCGTTGTATCCTGCATCCCTCCTGCCAAAGACCTCTCATGTAGTGTGACTTAGGCATTCAGATAGCTAGCTGTGACTTAGGCATTCAGATAGCTAGCTGTGACTTAGGCATTCAGATAGCTAGCTGTGACTTAGGCATTCAGATAGCTAGCTGTGACTTAGGCATTCAGATAGCTAGCTGTGACTTAGACATTCAGATAGCTAGCTGTGACTTAGGCATTCAGATAGCTAGCTGTGACTTAGGCATTCAGATAGCTAGCTGTGACTTAGGCATTCAGATAGCTAGCTGTGACTTAGGCATTCAGATAGCTAGCTGTGACTTAGACATTCAGATAGCTAGCTGTGACTTAGGCATTCAGATAGCTAGCTGTGACTTAGGCATTCAGATAGCTAGCTGTGACTTAGGCATTCAGATAGCTAGCTGTGACTTAGGCATTCAGATAGCTAGCTGTGACTTAGACATTCAGATAGCTAGCTGTGACTTAGGCATTCAGATAGCTAGCTGTGACTTAGGCATTCAGATAGCTAGCTGTGACTTAGGCATTCAGATAGCTAGCTGTGACTTAGGCATTCAGATAGCTAGCTGTGACTTAGGCATTCAGATAGCTAGCTGTGACTTAGACATTCAGATAGCTAGCTGTGACTTAGCATTCAGATAGCTAGCTGTGACTTAGACATTCAGATAGCTAGCTGTGACTTAGCATTCAGATAGCTAGCTGTGACTTAGGCATTCAGATAGCTAGCTGTGACTTAGACATTCAGATAGCTAGCTGTGACTTAGGCATTCAGATAGCTTAGCTGTGACTTAGGCATTCAGATAGCTAGCTGTGACTTAGGCATTCAGATAGCTAGCTGTGACTTAGGCATTCAGATAGCTAGCTGTGACTTAGGCATTCAGATAGCTAGCTGTGACTTAGGCATTCAGATAGCTAGCTGTGACTTAGGCATTCAGATAGCTAGCTGTGACTTAGGCATTCAGATAGCTAGCTGTGACTTAGAGCATTCAGATAGCTAGCTGTGACTTAGGCATTCAGATAGCTAGCTGAAAATGCTACATTTTCACAATCAGTTGATACTTTAAATATGTGTACAGTCGTGGTCAAACGTTTTGAGAATGACACAAATATTAATTTTCACAAAGTCTGCTGCCTCAGTTATGATGGCAATTTGCATATACTTCAGAATGTTACGAAGAGTGGTCAGATGAATTGCAATTAATTGAAAAGTCCCTCTTTGCCATGAAAATGAACTTAATCCCCAAAAAACATTTCCACTGCATTTCAGCCCTGCCACAAAAGGACCAACTGACATCATGTCAGTCATTCTCTCGTTAACACAGGTGAGAGTGTTGACGAGGACAAGGCTGGAGATCACTCTGTCATGCTGATTGAGTTAGAATAACAGACTGGAAGCTTTAAAAGGAGGGTGGTGCTTGAAATCATTGTTCTTCCTCTGTTAACCATGGTTACCTGCAAGGAAACACGTGCCGTTTTCATTGCTTTGCACAAAAAGGGCTTCACAGGCAAGGATATTGCTGCTAGTAAGATTGCACCTAAATCAACCATTTATTGGATCATCAAGAACTTCAAGGAGAGAGGTTCAATTGTTGTGAAGAAGGCTTCAGGGCGCCCAAGAAAGTCCAGCAAGTGCCAGGACCGTCTCCTAAAGTTGATTCAGCTGCGGGATCAAGGCACCACCAGTGCAGAGCTTGCTCAGGAATGGCAGCAGGCAGGTGTGAGTGCATCTGCATGCACAGTGAGGCAAATACTTTTGGAGGATGGCCTGGTGTCAAGAAGGGCAGCGAGGAAGCCACTTCTATCCAGGAAAAACATCAGGGACAGACTGATATTCTGCAAAAGGTACAGGGATTGGACTGCTGAGGACTGGTGATGTTGGAAGAAGATTAGTGGTACATATAATTAGAATAGGGAGAATAGCAAAGAACCGGTTCAAGAAACAGATCAGAAAAGAAACAGATCAGAAAAGAAACAGATCAGAAAAGAAAAGAAACAGATCAGAAAATCAGAAAACAACTAAATTATTTGAGGAACAGAACCCGAACCAGAAACTAAATGTGATCAATAAGTTCCGTTCCCACAAAAATCCTAACAATGCGCCTAGGCCCTCACTCTGTCACTCACTCTGTCACTCACTCTGTCACTCACTCTGTCACTCACTCTGTCCCTCACTATGTCCCTCACTCTGTCCCTCACTCTGTCACTCACTCTGTCACTCACTCTGTCACTCAGAAACGTATTTCAGCATCTGCCTGCCAGGGTGTAGGTTACCTGCCCCTCCCCTCTGAAGCCTCGGCTGCTGTAGCCTTTACCAGCATGATTCAGAAATTAAGGGGAGATATTTAAAAGAACGGATACACTTTTTTCAATGCAAGTTAAGGATACAACAGTTAACATGTTTCACATTGGATTTCTTACCGACAAAAAGGTAAAACGTGTTTTTAATTATAGTGCTGCTCTTGTTGCTAGGTAAAGTTTGCTCTGGTCCAACACGGTCCAACATTAAACCAACTTGGAAGTTGTAGTGTATTAAGATTATGACTTTGTTAACGTTTTTAAGTGGAACCTGAGAGGATGTTTATTTAGTGTCAGAGGAATTGTTTTAGTGTGACACCCCACATATGACAGAGAAGTCTGTGTGTTGTAGACAGGGGATTGGACAGTAGAGGGAGCCACCCATATTTTGGGGAAGATTATATATACTGGGTTTAAACGAAGAAGAGGTTAGAGCAGACATTGTAATTTGGAGGACACTGCTCTCCGGGTGATCATGACATCCGTAAACTTATGCTGAAATCTTGTGATATGAATAAAACTTATGATCAAAGTTCAGTATGGGCGGACTCCTTTGTTTAACAGCAATAATTAGCAACATTGACTCGACACTACAAAGTTCATATAAGCCACTCCTCTGTACAATTCTGTGGGTCTAATTCAGATAATGCATGTCATCACAAGATGCCCTTCAAGGCAAGCCTCCTCCATCCTCTCTCACTCTCCTCACCCCCAAAATGTCCGTTTTATCTGGCGCCCTATACTGTGACTTGCAGCACAGTGTGCGTTTGTCTTTCATTATGATAAACAATGCTGTTACGGCAAAATACAATTTGCTCTTAACGACTTTCCTCTACAGATTAAATCGCCGACACAGAGCAAGCTTTTCTGTCCGCACTGATTGGTGAAGTCATTTAATGTTGATGTTTAATGTTTAAATGTAAGGAGAGAAAAAAATGGTTCTGTTCAGAACGAAACGATTGGTTCCAACCCCTACAGAGTACAATAGTAATAGCTGACCATGGAACTGCGTGAGGGCACGGCCAAGTACTGCGCCATGCGTCGGGCTCAAACTGTTACCGCTTGGTCTGCGCTCCTCACTATAATGATGTAATTAGCCTACGTCTTTTTTTAATATTATCAACTGTTACTAACGATCCTCAGCAACAACCACACGGCCGTGACGGCGTTTACACAGGAAGCAAATGAAGGTAAATGAAACAATGTAATGAAATGGAATGATAATGTAGACTATACCAACTGAAGGGAACTAACAGTAAATTGGCAGTTTAATATGTGTTTAAACTGGCCAATATTTATCATGATAGAAATAGGAAACAGACAATTAAGACATTCCATCCCTGCAAGTTAAAAGGCTGTACAATTTAAATTCTGCGTAATGCCACAGCATTTCATCAACTTCACTTTGGGAAAGTTGATATGTTGATATGCTTAAGTTTACTGCCAAATGACTGGTTTCGCATTTGTCTCCAGCGATTATAAGGTAAAATAGATCTAAAACAAGTGTAATTTATATTTACAATTCCCTTCTCCAAATGGATTATTCATTACCTGGCTCTTATCGAGTTGTAAAGTGCAGTGAATGGAGAATAAAGTAGCTGCTTGTAACCGGTGGGTTTGCTAGACCTGGTTTCCTTACGCGTAGATTACGGCAAGGTCAGAATACAGAGTATCTGTAGACCTCCGTCACACCTTCATTTATTCGATCTCCACCCCAAACGAATAGAGGGTGAATAGCATGCTGTTCTCATGCTTAAGGCAAGGTCATAATACAGAGTATCTGTAGCCACACCTCCAGGTTAGCCACACCTCCAGGTCATAATACAGAGTATCTGTAGCCACACCTCCAGGTTAGCCACACCTCCAGGTCATAATACAGAGTATATGTAGCCACACCTCCAGGTTAGCCACACCTCCAGGTCATAATACAGAGTATCTGTAGCCACACCTCCAGGTTAGCCACACCTCCAGGTCATAATACAGAGTATCTGTAGCCACACCTCCAGGTTAGCCACACCTCCAGGTCAGAATACAGAGTATCTGTAGCCACACCTCCAGGTCATAATACAGAGTATCTGTAGCCACACCTCCAGGTTAGCCACACCTCCAGGTCAGAATACAGAGTATCTGTAGCCACACCTCCAGGTTAGCCACACCTCCAGGTCATAATACAGAGTATCTGTAGCCACACCTCCAGGTTAGCCACACCTCCAGGTCATAATACAGAGTATATGTAGCCACACCTCCAGGTTAGCCACACCTCCAGGTCATAATACAGAGTATCTGTAGCCACACCTCCAGGTTAGCCACACCTCCAGGTCATAATACAGAGTATATGTAGCCACACCTCCAGGTTAGCCACACCTCCAGGTCATAATACAGAGTATCTGTAGCCACACCTCCAGGTTAGCCACACCTCCAGGTCAGAATACAGAGTATCTGTAGCCACACCTCCAGGTTAGCCACACCTCCAGGTCATAATACAGAGTATCTGTAGCCACACCTCCAGGTTAGCCACACCTCCAGGTCAGAATATGCATAGAGAGAAAAGTAGATAAAAAAATACTTAACTTGGGTCGGAACCGGAACCATGAGAATTGGGCCATTTAGACCCATTGGCCTAAGATGTTAGGTGTGTTGTCATTATAATCTATAGTGCCTTCAGAAAGTATTCACACCCCTTGACTTTTTCCACATTTTGTTGTATTATAGCCTGAATGCTAAATTGATTAAATTGAGATTTTTTGTCACTGGCCTACACACAATACCCCATAATGTCAAAGTGGAATTATGTTTTTTGAAATTTTTACAAATTAATAAAAAATGGAAAGGTCAATAAGTATTCAATCCCTTTGTTATGGCCTAAATACGTCCAGGAGTAAAACTGTGCTTAACAAGTCCCATAAGTTGTAAGGACCCACTCTGTGTGCAATAATAGTGCTTAACATTTTTTTTCTTATGACTATCTCATCTCTGTACCCCACACATACATGTATCTGTAAGGTCCCTCAGTCGAGCAGTGAATTTAATTTCAAACACAGATTTAAACACAAAGACCAGGGAGGTTTTCCAATGCCTCGCAAAGAAGGGCTCCTATTGGTAGATGAAGAAAAAGCAGACATTGAATATCCCTTTGAGCATGGTGAAGTTATTAATTACACTTTGGATGGTGTATCAATACACCCAGTCACTTTAAAGATACAATTGTCCTTTCTAATACAGAGCTCAGGGATTTCACCATGAGGCTAATGGTGACTTTAAAACAGTTATTTATTATTTTTCTTTTTCATTTTTTTTAGGGGGTAGATCAGCTTTAATATTGCAGATAGATTGTGGCTTCCATCAATGTAATTGTCTGCATCATTTTCAATCCCCCCAAATGTTTGGGTAAATATATATAAATGATATTTTTACAAATATATGTTCCTTTATTATTTTCCCCTTACCCTACCATCCCTCCCCTAATTGGAGTAAACTAATGGACAACAACACTTAGGCTTCTACTTCCATCTTATACATACTATATACACTTTATGGATACAGTATATTTTACAATCTTTTGTTTGTTTTTAGTCCCATCCTTCAGCTCCACTCAACCCCTCACATCTCTCTCTGAACACCATCCAGTTTTGATTTCTAGATGCTATATATTTTTCAACTGTGCTGTGTTTCACAAAAGTTCTGAACCTTTCTATTCCCATAGATTCTACATATTGTAAATTAAAGATAAACATTTTTGCTAAGAGTATTATTAAATTATTGATCAATTGATCAATTGACTATGACTTTTTAAATCACACAGCAGTGCTATTTGCAGAGTTAGCGCCCAACTATTTTGCAATCTATATGGCACTTTTTGGCCTTTAAATGAAACGGGTATACTTTTTTATTTATCACGATTTTCTTTAGCCAATTTTGGTCTTTAATGCAGGGCCGACAGACAAGTTCCTTACTTTCTCCCCCTTCTACTTGCCTCTTCCATTTTTGTGGTAATGCTGCAATTAGTTGGTTGTAATTTTGAATAGAGCAGACATTTCCATATATTTTTGTTAGCTGCATGTGTGACATAACTCCACCAGTCCTATAATATATTTTTTTTTAACAGTATATTGAAAACAAATATTATGGTTAAACTCAAATATAGTAATTTCTGAAAAATATATATTCTGATTAAAAAAAAAATTCAAAGGTATAGTGTTTGTAAATTATATAATGTACAAACATTATACCTTTTTTAAACATTTGCTTCCAAAAATATAATTTTTGTATCAATGACTATATTTGAGTTTAACCATAATATTTGTTGTAGTATTTTTCTGTCTTTTCTGGTGGACTAAACTGAAAATTGCAACCAACTTTCTATGGCTTGTTTTAAAAATGGCTATATTATGGTAGATTATTTCATTTTCAAATAACCAAAAGTGAGAGAAAGGCCATTCTTGAACATGGAGTGGGACATTCTTACTAATCTGCTAGAGAACCAGTTTGAAGTACAGAGTTGAATGGCTGGAGAAAGCAGAGGATGGATCAACAACATGGTGGTTACTCCACCACACTAACCTAACTGACAGAGTGAAAAGAAGGAAGCCTGTACAGAATAAAAATATTCCAAAACATGCATCTTGTTTGTAACAAGGCACTAAAGTAATACCGCAAAACAAATTTCCAAAGCAATTCACTTTTTGTCCTGAATACAAAGTGTAATGTTTGGGGAAAATCCAAAACAACACATTACCTAGTACCACTCTCCATATTTTCAAGCATGGTGGTGGCTGCATCATGTTATGGGTATGCTTGTAATCGTTAAGGACTGGGGTGTAAAAAATACATAAATATGGAATAGAGCTAAGCACAGGTAAAATCTCAGAGGAAAACTTGGTTCAGTCTGCTTTCCACCAGACACTGGGAGATTAATTCCCCTTTCAGCAGGACAATAACCTAAAACACAAGGCCAAATCTACACTGGAGTTGCTTACTAAGAAGACAGTGAATGTTCCTGAGTGGCCTAGTTACAGTTTTGACTTAAATCTACTATGGCAATATATGGCAAGACCTGAAAATGGTTGTCTAGCAATGATCAACAACCAATTTTGATAAAGCTTGAAGAATTTTTAAAGAAGAATTGACAAATGCTGCACAATCCAGGTGTGGAAAGCTCTTAGAGACTGACCCGGAAAGCTCTTAGAGACTGACCCAGAAAGACTCACAGCTGTAATCACTGCCAAAGGTGATTCTACAAAGTATTGGCTCATGGGGTGTGAATACTTAGGTAAATTAGATATTTCTGTATTTCATTTTCAGTAAATGTGCTACATTGTCTAAAAACATGTTTTCACTCTGTCATAATGGGGTATTATGTATAGATGAGTGAGAAACAAAATAATATTTAAATCAATTTTGAGTTCAGGCTGTAACGCAACAAATGTGGAGTAAGTCAAGGGGTATGAATACTTTCTGAAGGCGCTGTACGTATCAGTTTAAAAGGGGTTAAGTTACAATCTTTGTGGAAGATTGGTAAATGGTGAGTCTAACATGAAATCTCAACACTAACCGTAACCTGAGTTCTGTGTAATTGCTCTGTTTCAAACCATTTGTCTATGGGTTTTAGTACCGTAGTGTTTGACCAATGCACCAGGGTGCAGGACACAGTCTTTTCCAGTGAGAACCAAGAGGCGGCCTGTCTTTGTTCCTGCCTCCAGAAGGCTACTGAAGGCATTGTGTTCTACTAGGCCCTCTGCACCAACAACTCCCCTGAAGCACCACATCCTACCCACAATTCAGGAGTGGTCTTTGCTGCATGTTGTCTTCCATGACTAGGAAAGGCCCGGAAGATCCTACATGCACCTGGTTTGCGTCCCAATGTTGTGTTCATTGTTTTCTCCAGTCCTTTAAGTAATGAGAGTTTAAGACCGTGACCATTAGGAGTAAAATGACTATGTTATCTGTAGATGCAAACACAGACTGTTTAACATCAATGCAAAGACTTACTGTATATGACAACACAAACATAAAGAATGGGTTAAATGATGGGATGTCAACCAATACAAAAATCATAAAAAAGGCGTAAAAAAATTCAAGCTGATCCAGTTCAGTTAAGTAGAGTGGGAGAGTGTTTTGTTTTCAGTTAATGTTTGAGAACCAGCTTTATGAACCGTTTATTTTAAAGAAATATGCCAGCCTAGCCTGCTTTAAGCTGTGCCCCTGTGTGTGAGACTTCTGTCATTGTTCCTCCTCGATGCCTTCTTACCAGCCACGCTTAGCGAGTAGTTACATTGGTGGAGAATGTGGGAAGTGCGACCTCTTGTGGCTTGGAGGCTTTAATGCATGAGGAATAATACAGAGCTCCACCACAGGAGGGACCAGACTGGAGTGTCCTGGCTGTTCCAGCCAGAAGGATGCCTCTCCCTGTATGTCGAAGCTGAGATGGGAAGTATGTGGCGCAAAATAGTGCTGGACCGTCTGACACGAAATGATTCTGGACCGTCTGACACGAAATGGTACTGGACCATCTGACATAAAATGAAATGGTACTGGACCATCTGATATAAAATGAAATGGTACTGGACCATCTGACATAAAATGAAATGGTACTGGACCATCTGACATAAAATGGTACTGGACCATCTGACATAAAATGGTACTGGACCATCTGACATAAAATGGTACTGGACCATCTGATATAAAATGGTACTGGACCATCTGATATAAAATGGTACTGGACCATCTGACATAAAATGAAATGGTACTGGACCATCTGACATAAAATGAAATGGTACTGGACCATCTGATATAAAATGGTACTGGACCATCTGATATAAAATGAAATGGTACTGGACCATCTGATATAAAATGGTACTGAACCATCTGACATAAAATGGTACTGGACCATCTGACATAAAATGGTACTGGACCATCTGACATAAAATGGTACTGGACCATCTGACATAAAATGAAATGGTACTGGACCATCTGACATAAAATGGTACTGGACCATCTGACATAAAATGGTACTGGACCATCTGACGTGAAATGAAATGGTACTGGACCATCTGACATAAAATGGTACTGGACCATCTGACATAAAATGAAATGGTACTGGACCATCTGATATAAAATGGTACTGGACCATCTGACATAAAATAGTACTGGACCATCTGACGTGAAATGAAATGGTACTGGACCATCTGACATAAAATGAAATGGTACTGGACCATCTGACATAAAATGAAATGGTACTGGACCATCTGACATAAAATGGTACTGGACCATCTGACATAAAATGAAATGGTACTGAACCATCTGACATAAAATGGTACTGGACCATCTGACATAAAATGGTACTGGACCATCTGATATAAAATGGTACTGGACCATCTGACATAAAATGAAATGGTACTGGACCATCTGACATAAAATGGTACTGGACCATCTGATATAAAATGGTACTGGACCATCTGACATAAAATGGTACTGGACCATCTGACATAAAATGGTACTGGACCATCTGACATAAAATGGTACTGGACCATCTGACATAAAATGAAATGGTACTGGACCATCTGACATAAAATGGTACTGGACCATCTGATATAAAATGGTACTGGACCATCTGATATAAAATGGTACTGGACCATCTGACATAAAATGGTACTGGACCATCTGATATAAAATGGTACTGGACCATCTGATATAAAATGGTACTGGACCATCTGACATAAAATGGTACTGGACCATCTGACGTAAAATGAAATGGTACTGGACCATCTGACATAAAATGGTACTGGACCATCTGACATAAAATGGTACTGGACCATCTGATATAAAATGGTACTGGACCATCTGACATAAAATGAAATGGTATTGGACCATCTGATATAAAATGAAATGGTACTGGACAATCTTACATAAAATGGTACTGGACCATCTGATATAAAATGGTACTGGACCATCTGATATAAAATGAAATGGTACTGGACCATCTGATATAAAATGGTACTGGACCATCTGACATAAAATGAAATGGTACTGGACCATCTGACATAAAATGAAATGGTACTGGACCATCTGATATAAAATGAAATGGTACTGGACCATCTGACATAAAATGAAATGGTACTGGACCATCTGATATAAAATGGTACTGGACCATCTGATATAAAATGAAATGGTACTGGACCATCTGACATAAAATGAAATGGTACTGGACCATCTGACATAAAATGGTACTGGACCATCTGACATAAAATGGTACTGGACCATCTGATATAAAAATGGTACTGGACCATCTGAAATAAAATGGTACTGGACCATCTGATATAAAATGGTACTGGACCATCTGACATAAAATGAAATGGTACTGGACCATCTGATATCAAATGGTACTGGACCACCTGACATAAAATGGTACTGGACCATCTGAAATAAAATGGTACTGGACCATCTGAAATAAAATGGTACTGGACCATCTGACATAAAATGGTACTGGACCATCTGACATAAAATGGTACTGGACCATCTGATATAAAATGGTACTGGACCATCTGATATAAAATGAAATGGTACTGGACCATCTGATATAAAATGGTACTGGACCATCTGATATAAAATGGTACTGGACCATCTGATATAAAATGGTACTGGACCATCTGACATAAAATGAAATGGTACTGGACCATCTGATATAAAATGAAATGGTACTGGACCATCTGATATAAAATGAAATGGTACTGGACCATCTGATATAAAATGGTACTGGACCATCTGATATAAAATGAAATGGTACTGGACCATCTGACATAAAATGGTACTGGACCATCTGACATAAAATGAAATGGTACTGGACCATCTTACATAAAATGGTACTGGACCATCTGATATAAAATTAAATGGTACTGGACCATCTGACATAAAATGAAATGGTACTGGACCATCTTACATAAAATGGTACTGGACCATCTGATATAAAATTAAATGGTACTGGACCATCTGATATAAAATGAAATGGTACTGGACCATCTGACATAAAATGGTACTGGACCATCTGACATAAAATGGTACTGGACCATCTGATATAAAATGAAATGGTACTGGACCATCTGATATAAAATGGTACTGGACCATCTGATATAAAATGGTACTGGACCACCTGACATAAAATGAAATGGTACTGGACCATCTGATATAAAATGGTACTGGACCATCTGACATAAAATGGTACTGGACCATCTGAAATAAAATGGTACTGGACCATCTGAAATAAAATGGTACTGGACCATCTGACATAAAATGGTACTGGACCATCTGATATAAAATGGTACTGGACCATCTGATATAAAATGGTACTGGACCATCTGATATAAAATGAAATGGTACTGGACCATCTGATATAAAATGGTACTGGACCATCTGATATAAAATGGTACTGGACCATCTGATATAAAATGGTACTGGACCATCTGACATAAAATGGTACTGGACCATCTGACATAAAATGGTACTGGACATCTGACATAAAATGGTACTGGACCATCTGACATAAAATGGTACTGGACCATCTGACATAAAATGGTACTGGACCATCTGATATAAAATGGTACTGGACCATCTGATATAAAATGGTACTGGACCATCTGACGTGAAATGAAATGGTACTGGACCATCTGACGTAAAATGAAATGGTACTGGACCATCTGACATAAAATGGTACTGGACCATCTGACATAAAAATGAAATGGTACTGGACCATCTGATATAAAATGGTACTGAACCATCTGACATAAAATGGTACTGGACCATCTGACATAAAATGGTACTGGACCATCTGACATAAAATGGTACTGGACCATCTGACATAAAATGAAATGGTACTGGACCATCTGACATAAAATGGTACTGGACCATCTGACATAAAATGGTACTGGACCATCTGACGTGAAATGAAATGGTACTGGACCATCTGACATAAAATGGTACTGGACCATCTGACATAAAATGAAATGGTACTGGACCATCTGATATAAAATGGTACTGGACCATCTGACATAAAATGAGTACTGGACCATCTGACGTGAAATGAAATGGTACTGGACCATCTGACATAAAATGGTACTGGACCATCTGACATAAAAATGAAATGGTACTGGACCATCTGACATAAAATGGTACTGGACCATCTGACATAAAATGAAATGGTACTGAACCATCTGACATAAAATGGTACTGGACCATCTGACATAAAAATGGTACTGGACCATCTGATATAAAATGGTACTGGACCATCTGACATAAAATGAAATGGTACTGGACCATCTGACATAAAATGGGTACTGGACCATCTGATATAAAATGGTACTGGACCATCTGACATAAAATGGTACTGGACCATCTGACATAAAATGGTACTGGACCATCTGACATAAAATGGTACTGGACCATCTGACATAAAATGAAATGGTACTGGACCATCTGACATAAAATGGTACTGGACCATCTGATATAAAATGGTACTGGACCATCTGACATAAAATGGTACTGGACCATCTGACATAAAATGGTACTGGACCATCTGACATAAAATGGTACTGGACCATCTGATATAAAATGGTACTGGACCATCTGACATAAAATGGTACTGGACCATCTGACGTAAAATGAAATGGTACTGGACCATCTGACATAAAATGGTACTGGACCATCTGACATAAAATGGTACTGGACCATCTGATATAAAATGGTACTGGACCATCTGACATAAAATGAAATGGTATTGGACCATCTGATATAAAATGAAATGGTACTGGACAATCTTACATAAAATGGTACTGGACCATCTGATATAAAATGGTACTGGACCATCTGATATAAAATGAAATGGTACTGGACCATCTTACATAAAATGGTACTGGACCATCTGACATAAAATGAAATGGTACTGGACCATCTTACATAAAATGGTACTGGACCATCTGATATAAAATTAAATGGTACTGGACCATCTGACATAAAATGAAATGGTACTGGACCATCTGACATAAAATGGTACTGGACCATCTGACATAAAATGGTACTGGACCATCTGATATAAAATGGTACTGGACCATCTGAAATAAAATGGTACTGGACCATCTGATATAAAATGGTACTGGACCATCTGACATAAAATGAAATGGTACTGGACCATCTGATATCAAATGGTACTGGACCACCTGACATAAAATGGTACTGGACCATCTGAAATAAAATGGTACTGGACCATCTGAAATAAAATGGTACTGGACCATCTGACATAAAATGGTACTGGACCATCTGACATAAAATGGTACTGGACCATCTGATATAAAATGGTACTGGACCATCTGATATAAAATGAAATGGTACTGGACCATCTGACATAAAATGGTACTGGACCATCTGACATAAAATGGTACTGGACCATCTGATATAAAATGGTACTGGACCATCTGACATAAAATGGTACTGGACCATCTGATATAAAATGAATGGTACTGGACTATCTGATATAAAATGGTACTGGACCACCTGATATAAAATGAAATGTCAAGTCCAGGCTCTTCCTCCCTGCCACCACTGCAGATACTTCTCCACATCGATTCTCCTCCCTTTCCCATCATTAACACTAATCCCTGTTATCCATCAATTCTTCAACTATACTCCCATTGTTATCTTTATGCGTACGTCCCCAGAGTTGATTATGGGCATTAAAATCACCCCACCATATTACGTTCCTCCCCCTACACATCCTATTAATCCCTTCTAACTGTGCTAACATGAGAGGCTTGCAGGGGTTATAGAAATTAACTATTACAATGTTACCCCTATTCTTACATATTTCTATTCCCACACCTTTCAATTCTTGTAATACTCTGTTCTCCGTCCCCTCTTTAACGAACGTAGCACAACCCCCTCCACTGTATCACACCATACCGAACTGAATCCCGGAATCACAAACTCCAGTTGAGGTTTGATCCATGTCTCTTGGATCATCTGGGACTACATCCATGTCAAACTCCTGCTCCTGCTATTAATCTTCTAGAGTTCCACTGAAGGACTGTAAAAACTAAACAGGATGTTCCAACCAATCACCTCTTGGCTGATTCAACATCTCCAGTTCTTCTGTAATTCACAGGAAATCTTTGGCCTCCATCAATTCTATGAGTGCAGACTTTTTCTTAACCTGATCACTCATATTCATAACTGCACATGAACGCCAAGAACACAACCCTGTTCAACACATTTACTTTACTTTTGGTCTTTAGCAGACGCTCTTAACCACCAACGACACCAATTTTTTTCTTCGCACACTGATGGTCATATTTGGTGGAGACCCCAGTTTGTGCTACTCCCTCACCTCCCCCTTCCATTGGAGGCCGCTGCTCTAATTTCCTCCCAGGTTCTGTACTTTGAACTCTCTGTGCTGCTTCAGCATACGTTACCTTGTTTGTGATCTTATATCTCTGTACCTTCCTGCTTCTGTGCTATACTTCCCCTGAACGCAGCACTATGTTCCCCGCCGCAGTTACAGCGCCTTGCCTTGTCCTCCACCCACACTTGCCATATTCATGTGGTCCCCCACACTTCGCACAACGTCTCTACAGACGCTAGCTACATGTCCCATGCGCTGACACTTAACATTTTCATTTGACATTTTCGTCATTTAGCAGACGCTCTTATCCAGAGCGACTTACAAATTGGTGCATTCACCTTATTATAGCCAGTGGGACAACCACTTTACAATTGTTTTTATTTTATTTTTGGGGGGTGGGGTAAGGGGGGGTAGAAGGATTACTTTATCCTATCCCAGGTATTCCTTAAAGAGGTGGGGTTTCAAGTGTCTCCGGAAGGTGGTGAGTGACTCCGCTGTCCTGGCGTCGTGGGGGAGCTTGTTCCACCATTGGGGTGCCAGAGCAGCAAATAGCTTTGACTGGGCTGAGCGGGAACTGTGCTTCCGCAGAGGAAGGGGAGCCAGCAGGCCAGAGGTGGATGAACGCAGTGCCCTCGTTTGGGTGTAGGGACTGATCAGAGCCTGAAGGTACGGAGGTGCCGTTCCCCTCACAGCTCCGTAGGCAAGCACCATGGTCTTGTAGCAGATGCGAGCTTCAACTGGAAGCCAGTGGAGTGTGCGGAGGAGCGGGGTGACGTGAGAGAACTTGGGAAGGTTGAACACCAGACGGGCTGCAGCGTTCTGGATGAGTTGTAGAGGTTTAATGGCACAGGCAGGGATCCCAGCCAACAGCGAGTTGCATTAATCCAGACGGGAGATGACAAGTGCCTGGATTAGGACCTGTGCCGCTTCCTGTGTAAGGCAGGGTCGTACTCTGTGAATGTTGTAGAGCATAAACCTACAGGATCAGGTCACCGCCTTGATGTTAGCGGAGAATGACAGGGTGTTGTCCAGGGTCACACCAAGGTTCTTTGCACTCTGGGAGGAGGACACAACAGAGTTGTCAACCGTGATGGCGAGATCATGGAACGGGCAGTCCTTCCCCGGGAGGAAGAGCAGCTCCGTCTTGCTGAGGTTCAGCTTGAGGTGGTGATCCGTCATGCACACTTGTATGTCTGCCAGACATGCAGAGATGCGATTCGCCACCTGGTTATCAGAAGGGAGAAAGGAGAAGATTAATTGTGTGTCGTCTGCGTAGCAATGATAGGAGAGGCCATGTGAGGATATGACAGAGCCAAGTGACTTGGTGTATAGCGAGAATAGGAGAGGGCCTAGAACTGAGCCCTGGGGGACACCAGTGGTGAGAGCACGTGGTGCGGAGACATATTCTCGCCACGCCACCTGGTAGGAGCGACCGGTCAGGTAGGAAGCAATCCAAGAGTGAGCCGCGCCGGAGATGCCCAACTCGGAGAGGGTGGAGAGGAGGATCTGATGGTTCACAGTATCAAAGGCAGCAGATAGGTCTAGAAGGACGAGAGCAGAGGAGAGAGAGTTAGCTTTAGCAGTGCGGAGAGCCTCCGTGACACAGAGAAGAGCAGTCTCAGTTGAATGACCAGTCTTGAAACCTGACTGGTTTGGATCAAGAAGGTCATTCTGAGAGCGATAGCAAGAGAGTTAGCTAAAGACGGCACGCTCAAGAGTTTTGGAGAGAAAAGAAAGAAAGGATACTGGTCTGTAGTTGTTGACATCGGAGGGATCGAGTGTAGGTTTTTTGAGAAGGGGTGCAACTCTCGCTCTCTTGAAGACGGAAGAGACATAGCCAGCAGTCAAGGATGAGTTGATGAGCGAGGTGAGGTAAGGGAGAAAGTCTCCGGAAATGGTCTGGAGAAGAGAGGAGGGGATAGGGTCAAGCGGGCAGGTTGTTGGGCGGCCGGCCATCACAAGTCGCAAGATTTTATCTGGAGAGAGAGGGGAGAAAGAAGTCAAAGCATAGGGTAGGGCAGTGTGAGCAGGACCAGCGGTGTCATTTGACTTAACAAACGAGGATCGGATGTCGTCAACCTTCTTTTCAAAATGGTTGACGAAGTCATCCACAGAGAGGGAGGAGGGGAGGAGGAGGATTCAGCAGGGAGGAGAAGGTGGCAAAGAGCTTCCTAGGGTTAGAGGCAGATGCTTGGAATTTAGAGTGGTAGAAAGTGGCTTTAGCAGCAGAAACAGAGGAAGAAAATGCCAGGTCCGCAGGGGAGTCTAGATTTCCTCCATTTCCGCTCAGCTGCCCGGAGCCCTGTTCTGTGAGCTCACAATGAGTCGTAAAGCCACGGAGCAGGAGGGGAGGACCGAGCCGGCCGGGAGGATAGGGAACATAGAGAGTCAAAGGATGCAGAAAGGGAGGAGAGGAGGGTTGAGGAGGCAGAATCAGGAGATTGGAGGGAGAAGGTTTGAGCAGAGGGAAGAGATGATAGGATGGAAGAGGAGAGAGAAGCGGGAGAGAGAGAGTGAAGGTTGCGACGGCGCATTACCATCTGAGTAGGGGCAGAGTGAGTAGTGTTGGAGGAGAGCGAGAGAGAAAGGATACAAAGTAGTGGTCGGAGACTTGGAGGGGAGTTGCAGTGAGATTAGTAGAACAACAGCATCTAGTAAAGATGAGGTCAAGCGTATTGCCTGCCTTGTGAGTAGGGGGGGATGGTGAGAGGGTGAGGTCAAAAGAGGAGAGGAGTGGAAAGAAGGAGGCAGAGAGAAATGAGTCAAAGGTAGACGTAGGGAGGTTGAAGTCACCCAGAACTGTGAGGGGTGAGCCATCCTAAGGAAAGGAACTTATCAAGGCGTCAAGCTCATTGATGAACTCTCCAAGGGAACCTGGAGGGCGATAAATGATAAGGATGTTAAGCTTGAATGGGCTAGTGACTGTGACAGCATGGAATTCAAATGAGGAGATAGACAGATGGGTCAGGGGAGAAAGAGAGAATGTCCACTTGGGAGAGATGAGGATTCCTGTGTCACCACCCCGCTGACCAGATGCTCTCGGGGTATGCAAGAACACATGGTCAGACTAGGAGAGAGCAGTAGGAGTAGCAGTGTTTTCAGTGGTAATCCATGTTTCCGTCAGCGCCAAGAAGTCGAGGGACTGGAGGGTAGCATAGGCTGGGATGAAGTCAGCCTTGTTGGCAGCAGAACGGCAGTTCCAGAGGCTGCCTGAGACCTGGAACTCCAGGTGTGTGGTGTGTGCAGGGACCACCAGGTTAGAGTGGCAGCAGCCACGCGGTGTGAGGCTTTTGTATAGCCTGTGCGGAGAGGAGAGAACAGGGATAGACAGAGGCATAGTTGACAGGCTACAGGAAATGCTACAATAATGCAAAGGAGATTGGAATGAAATGAACTAAACATCTGGTAAAGCGAGAGAGCGGGGCCTCCCTCACTTACGTTTCACTGAAACACTCAAATATAACTCTCCCAACTTCCACCTCAGAAACTATAATTGTTGTAAACTACAGCGGTTCAATGTTAATTTCTACTCCCCCCTCCCTTTTCTTAACGCTCATTCACTTCGCCTCAACCCCTTTCCCCCGGTCACCTCCCTCTTAAACTCCTCCATTGACACATCCATCGGTACTCCCGAAATCATCCCTCTCACTTTCGCCCTACTGCCAGTTATATTTCACTCTACCTCCATTTAGCGCCTCCATTTTTTATATCTTGTCCCTCTGAGCTATATTAACTGCAAATATCAATACCTTTCCTTTCCCTACGCACATTGCTTGGTAGAACTTGCGCAATCAGTCTCAGTTGTAACCTGTTAAAGTGATTGACAGGTGGTTGCGCCAGACAAAACGGCCCATGTGAGCAGTCACCAACCAACCAGTGTGACCAGTGTGACAGAGTGACAGAGTGTGACAGAGTGACCAACCAGTGTGACAGAGTGAAAAGAAGGAAGCCTGTACAGAATAAAAATATTCCAAAACATGCATCTTGTTTGTAACAAGGCACTAAAGTAATACTGCAAAACAAATTTCCAAAGCAATTCACTTTTTGTCCTGAATACAAAGTGTAATGTTTGGGGAAAATCCAAAACAACACATTACCTAGTACCACTCTCCATATTTTCAAGCATGGTGGTGGCTGCATCATGTTATGGGTATGCTTGTAATCGTTAAGGACTGGGGTGTAAAAAATACATAAATATGGAATAGAGCTAAGCACAGGCAAAATCCCAGAGGAAAACTTGGTTCAGTCTGCTTTCCACCAGACACTGGGAGATTAATTCCCCTTTCAGCAGGACAATAACCTAAAACACAAGGCCAAATCTACACTGGAGTTGCTTACTAAGAAGACAGTGAATGTTCCTGAGTGGCCTAGTTACAGTTTTGACTTAAATCTACTATGGCAATATATGGCAAGACCTGAAAATGGTTGTCTAGCAATGATCAACAACCAATTTTGATAAAGCTTGAAGAATTTTTAAAGAATAATGGACAAATGTTGCACAATCCAGGTGTGGAAAGCTCTCAGAGACTGACCCGGAAAGCTCTTAGAGACTGACCCAGAAAGACTCACAGCTGTAATCGCTGACAAAGGTGATTCTACAAAGTATTGACTCAGGGGTGTGAATACTTAGGTAAATTAGATATTTCTGTATTTCATTTTCAGTAAATGTGCTACAATGTCTAAAAACATGTTTTCACTCTGTCATTATGGGGTGTAGATGAGTGAGAAACAAAATAATATTTAAATCAATTTTGAATTCAGGCTGTAACGCAACAAATGTGGAGTAAGTCAAGGGGTCTGAATACTTTCTGAAGGCACTGTATGTAACAGTTTAAAAGGGGTTAAGTTACAATCTTTGTGGAAGATTGGTAAATGGTGAGTCTAACATGAAATCTCAACACTAACCGTAACCTGAGTTCTGTGTAATTGCTCTGTTTCAAACCATTTGTCTATGGGTTTTAGTACCGTAGTGTTTGACCAATGCACCAGGGTGCAGGACACAGTCTTTTCCAGTGAGAACCAAGAGGCGGCCTGTCTTTGTTCCTGCCTCCAGAAGGCTACTGAAGGCATTGTGTTCTACTAGGCCCTCTGCACCAACAACTCCCCTGAAGCACCACATCCTACCCACAATTCAGGAGTGGTCTTTGCTGCATGTTGTCTTCCATGACTAGGAAAGGCCCGGAAGATCCTACATGCACCTGGTTGCGTCCCAATGTTGTGTTCATTGTTTTCCCCAGTCCTTTAAGTAATGAGAGTTTAAGACCGTGACCATTAGGGGTGAAATGACTATGTTATCTGTAGATGCAAACACAGACTGTTTAACATCAATGCAAAGACTTACTGTATATGACAACACAAACATAAAGAATGGGTTAAATGATGGGATGTCAACCAATACAAAAATCATAAAAAAGGGGTAAAAAAAATCAATATATTAGTCTCAATTCAAGCTGATCCAGTTCAGTTAAGTAGAGTGGGAGAGTGTTTTGTTTTCAGTTAATGTTTGAGAACCAGCTTTATGAACCGTTTATTTTGAAGAAATATGCCAGCCTAGCCTGCTTTAAGCTGTGCCCCTGTGTGTGAGACTTCTGTCATTGTTCCTCCTCAATTCCTTCTTACCAGCCACGCTTAGCGAGTGGTTACATTGGTGGAGAATGTGGGAAGTGCGACCTCTTGTGGCTTGGAGGCTTTAATGCATGAGGAATAATACAGAGCTCCACCACAGGAGGGCCCAGACTGGAGTGTCCTGGCTGTTCCAGCCAGAAGGATGCCTCTCCCTGTATGTCGAAGCTGAGATGGGAGGTATGTGGCGCAAAATAGTGCTGGACCGTCTGACACGAAATGGTACTGGACTGTCTGACATAAAATGGTACTGGACCATCTGACATAAAATGGTACTGGACCATCTGACATAAAATGGTACTGGACCATCTGACATAAAATGGTACTGGACATCTGACATAAAATGGTACTGGACCATCTGACATAAAATGGTACTGGACCATCTGACATAAAATGGTACTGGACCATCTGATATAAAATGGTACTGGACCATCTGATATAAAATGGTACTGGACGATCTGACGTGAAATGAAATGGTACTGGACCATCTGACGTAAAATGAAATGGTACTGGACCATCTGACATAAAATGGTACTGGACCATCTGACATAAAATGAAATGGTACTGGACCATCTGATATAAAATGGTACTGAACCATCTGACATAAAATGGTACTGGACCATCTGACATAAAATGGTACTGGACCATCTGACATAAAATGGTACTGGACCATCTGACATAAAATGAAATGGTACTGGACCATCTGACATAAAATGGTACTGGACCATCTGACATAAAATGGTACTGGACCATCTGACGTGAAATGAAATGGTACTGGACCATCTGACATAAAATGGTACTGGACCATCTGACATAAAATGAAATGGTACTGGACCATCTGATATAAAATGGTACTGGACCATCTGACATAAAATAGTACTGGACCATCTGACGTGAAATGAAATGGTACTGGACCATCTGACATAAAATGGTACTGGACCATCTGACATAAAATGAAATGGTACTGGACCATCTGACATAAAATGGTACTGGACCATCTGACATAAAATGAAATGGTACTGAACCATCTGACATAAAATGGTACTGGACCATCTGACATAAAATGGTACTGGACCATCTGATATAAAATGGTACTGGACCATCTGACATAAAATGAAATGGTACTGGACCATCTGACATAAAATGGTACTGGACCATCTGATATAAAATGGTACTGGACCATCTGACATAAAATGGTACTGGACCATCTGACATAAAATGGTACTGGACCATCTGACATAAAATGGTACTGGACCATCTGACATAAAATGAAATGGTACTGGACCATCTGACATAAAATGGTACTGGACCATCTGATATAAAATGGTACTGGACCATCTGACATAAAATGGTACTGGACCATCTGACATAAAATGGTACTGGACCATCTGACATAAAATGGTACTGGACCATCTGATATAAAATGGTACTGGACCATCTGACATAAAATGGTACTGGACCATCTGACGTAAAATGAAATGGTACTGGACCATCTGACATAAAATGGTACTGGACCATCTGACATAAAATGGTACTGGACCATCTGATATAAAATGGTACTGGACCATCTGACATAAAATGAAATGGTATTGGACCATCTGATATAAAATGAAATGGTACTGGACAATCTTACATAAAATGGTACTGGACCATCTGATATAAAATGGTACTGGACCATCTGATATAAAATGAAATGGTACTGGACCATCTTACATAAAATGGTACTGGACCATCTGACATAAAATGAAATGGTACTGGACCATCTTACATAAAATGGTACTGGACCATCTGATATAAAATTAAATGGTACTGGACCATCTGACATAAAATGAAATGGTACTGGACCATCTTACATAAAATGGTACTGGACCATCTGATATAAAATTAAATGGTACTGGACCATCTGACATAAAATGAAATGGTACTGGACCATCTGACATAAAATGGTACTGGACCATCTGACATAAAATGGTACTGGACCATCTGATATAAAATGGTACTGGACCATCTGAAATAAAATGGTACTGGACCATCTGATATAAAATGGTACTGGACCATCTGACATAAAATGAAATGGTCCTGGACCATCTGATATCAAATGGTACTGGACCACCTGACATAAAATGGTACTGGACCATCTGAAATAAAATGGTACTGGACCATCTGAAATAAAATGGTACTGGACCATCTGACATAAAATGGTACTGGACCATCTGACATAAAATGGTACTGGACCATCTGACATAAAATGGTACTGGACCATCTGATATAAAATGAAATGGTACTGGACCATCTGACATAAAATGGTACTGGACCATCTGACATAAAATGGTACTGGACCATCTGATATAAAATGGTACTGGACCATCTGACATAAAATGAAATGGTATTGGACCATCTGATATAAAATGAAATGGTACTGGACAATCTGACATAAAATGGTACTGGACCATCTGATATAAAATGGTACTGGACCATCTGATATAAAATGAAATGGTACTGGACCATCTTACATAAAATGGTACTGGACCATCTGACATAAAATGAAATGGTACTGGACCATCTTACATAAAATGGTACTGGACCATCTGATATAAAAATTAAATGGTACTGGACCATCTGACATAAAATGAAATGGTACTGGACCATCTTACATAAAATGGTACTGGACCATCTGATATAAAATTAAATGGTACTGGACCATCTGACATAAAATGAAATGGTACTGGACCATCTGACATAAAATGGTACTGGACCATCTGACATAAAATGGTACTGGACCATCTGATATAAAATGGTACTGGACCATCTGAAATAAAATGGTACTGGACCATCTGATATAAAATGGTACTGGACCATCTGACATAAAATGAAATGGTACTGGACCATCTGATATCAAATGGTACTGGACCACCTGACATAAAATGGTACTGGACCATCTGAAATAAAATGGTACTGGACCATCTGAAATAAAATGGTACTGGACCATCTGACATAAAATGGTACTGGACCATCTGACATAAAATGGTACTGGACCATCTGATATAAAATGGTACTGGACCATCTGATATAAAATGAAATGGTACTGGACCATCTGACATAAAATGGTACTGGACCATCTGACATAAAATGGTACTGGACCATCTGATATAAAATGGTACTGGACCATCTGACATAAAATGGTACTGGACCATCTGACATAAAATGGTACTGGACATCTGACATAAAATGGTACTGGACCATCTGACATAAAATGGTACTGGACCATCTGACATAAAATGGTACTGGACCATCTGATATAAAATGGTACTGGACCATCTGATATAAAATGGTACTGGACCATCTGACGTGAAATGAAATGGTACTGGACCATCTGACGTAAATGAAATGGTACTGGACCATCTGACATAAAATGGTACTGGACCATCTGACATAAAATGAAATGGTACTGGACCATCTGATATAAAATGGTACTGAACCATCTGACATAAAATGGTACTGGACCATCTGACATAAAATGGTACTGGACCATCTCGACATAAAATGGTACTGGACCATCTGACATAAAATGAAATGGTACTGGACCATCTGACATAAAATGGTACTGGACCATCTGACATAAAATGGTACTGGACCATCTGACGTGAAATGAAATGGTACTGGACCATCTGACATAAAATGGTACTGGACCATCTGACATAAAATGAAATGGTACTGGACCATCTGATATAAAATGGTACTGGACCATCTGACATAAAATAGTACTGGACCATCTGACGTGAAATGAAATGGTACTGGACCATCTGACATAAAATGGTACTGGACCATCTGACATAAAAATGAAATGGTACTGGACCATCTGACATAAAATGGTACTGGACCATCTGACATAAAATGAAATGGTACTGAACCATCTGACATAAAATGGTACTGGACCATCTGACATAAAATGGTACTGGACCATCTGATATAAAATGGTACTGGACCATCTGACATAAAATGAAATGGTACTGGACCATCTGACATAAAATGGTACTGGACCATCTGATATAAAATGGTACTGGACCATCTGACATAAAATGGTACTGGACCATCTGACATAAAATGGTACTGGACCATCTGACATAAAATGGTACTGGACCATCTGACATAAAATGAAATGGTACTGGACCATCTGACATAAAATGGTACTGGACCATCTGATATAAAATGGTACTGGACCATCTGACATCAAAATGGTACTGGACCATCTGACATAAAAATGGTACTGGACCATCTGACATAAAATGGTACTGGACCATCTGATATAAAATGGTACTGGACCATCTGACATAAAATGGTACTGGACCATCTGACGTAAAATGAAATGGTACTGGACCATCTGACATAAAATGGTACTGGACCATCTGACATAAAATGGTACTGGACCATCTGATATAAAATGGTACTGGACCATCTGACATAAAATGAAATGGTATTGGACCATCTGATATAAAATGAAATGGTACTGGACAATCTGATATAAAATGGTACTGGACCATCTGATATAAAATGGTACTGGACCATCTGATATAAAAATGAAATGGTACTGGACCATCTGATATAAAATGGTACTGGACCATCTGATATAAAATGAAATGGTACTGGACCATCTGATATAAAATGGTACTGGACCATCTGATATAAAATGAAATGGTACTGGACCATCTGACATAAAATGAAATGGTACTGGACCATCTGATATAAAATGGTACTGGACCATCTGACATAAAATGGTACTGGACCATCTGATATAAAATGGTACTGGACCATCTGAAATAAAATGGTACTGGACCATCTGATATAAAATGGTACTGGACCATCTGACATAAAATGAAATGGTACTGGACCATCTGATATCAAATGGTACTGGACCACCTGACATAAAATGGTACTGGACCATCTGAAATAAAATGGTACTGGACCATCTGAAATAAAATGGTACTGGACCATCTGATATAAAATGGTACTGGACCATCTGATATAAAATGGTACTGGACCATCTGATATAAAATGAAATGGTACTGGACCATCTGATATAAAATGAAATGGTACTGGACCATCTGACATAAAATGAAATGGTACTGGACCATCTGATATAAAATGGTACTGGACCATCTGATATAAAATGGTACTGGACCATCTGACATAAAATGGTACTGGACCATCTGATATAAAATGAATGGTACTGGACTATCTGACATAAAATGGTACTGGACCATCTGACATAAAATGGTACTGGACCATCTGATATAAAATGGTACTGGACCATCTGACATAAAATGGTACTGGACCATCTGACATAAAATGGTACTGGACATCTGACATAAAATGGTACTGGACCATCTGACATAAAATGGTACTGGACCATCTGACATAAAATGGTACTGGACCATCTGATATAAAATGGTACTGGACCATCTGATATAAAATGGTACTGGACCATCTGACGTGAAATGAAATGGTACTGGACCATCTGACGTAAAATGAAATGGTACTGGACCATCTGACATAAAATGGTACTGGACCATCTGACATAAAATGAAATGGTACTGGACCATCTGATATAAAATGGTACTGAACCATCTGACATAAAATGGTACTGGACCATCTGACATAAAATGGTACTGGACCATCTGACATAAAATGGTACTGGACCATCTGACATAAAATGAAATGGTACTGGACCATCTGACATAAAATGGTACTGGACCATCTGACATAAAATGGTACTGGACCATCTGACGTGAAATGAAATGGTACTGGACCATCTGACATAAAATGGTACTGGACCATCTGACATAAAATGAAATGGTACTGGACCATCTGATATAAAATGGTACTGGACCATCTGACATAAAATAGTACTGGACCATCTGGCGTGAAATGAAATGGTACTGGACCATCTGACATAAAATGGTACTGGACCATCTGACATAAAATGAAATGGTACTGGACCATCTGACATAAAATGGTACTGGACCATCTGACATAAAATGAAATGGTACTGAACCATCTGACATAAAAATGGTACTGGACCATCTGATATAAAATGGTACTGGACCATCTGATATAAAATGGTACTGGACGATCTGACATAAAATGAAATGGTACTGGACCATCTGATATAAAATGGTACTGGACCATCTGATATAAAATGGTACTGGACCATCTGACATAAAATGGTACTGGACCATCTGACATAAAAATGGTACTGGACCATCTGACATAAAATGGTACTGGACCATCTGACATAAAATGAAATGGTACTGGACCATCTGACATAAAATGGTACTGGACCATCTGATATAAAATGGTACTGGACCATCTGACATAAAATGGTACTGGACCATCTGACATAAAATGGTACTGGACCATCTGACATAAAAATGGTACTGGACCATCTGATATAAAATGGTACTGGACCATCTGACATAAAATGGTACTGGACCATCTGACGTAAAATGAAATGGTACTGGACCATCTGACATAAAATGGTACTGGACCATCTGACATAAAATGGTACTGGACCATCTGATATAAAATGGTACTGGACCATCTGACATAAAAATGAAATGGTATTGGACCATCTGATATAAAATGAAATGGTACTGGACAATCTTACATAAAATGGTACTGGACCATCTGATATAAAATGGTACTGGACCATCTGATATAAAATGAAATGGTACTGGACCATCTTACATAAAAATGGTACTGGACCATCTGACATAAAAATGAAATGGTACTGGACCATCTTACATAAAATGGTACTGGACCATCTGATATAAAATTAAATGGTACTGGACCATCTGACATAAAATGAAATGGTACTGGACCATCTGACATAAAATGGTACTGGACCATCTGACATAAAATGGTACTGGACCATCTGATATAAAATGGTACTGGACCATCTGAAATAAAATGGTACTGGACCATCTGATATAAAATGGTACTGGACCATCTGACATAAAATGAAATGGTACTGGACCATCTGATATCAAATGGTACTGGACCACCTGACATAAAATGGTACTGGACCATCCGAAATAAAATGGTACTGGACCATCTGAAATAAAATGGTACTGGACCATCTGACATAAAATGGTACTGGACCATCTGACATAAAATGGTACTGGACCATCTGATATAAAATGGTACTGGACCATCTGATATAAAATGAAATGGTACTGGACCATCTGACATAAAATGGTACTGGACCATCTGACATAAAATGGTACTGGACCATCTGATATAAAATGGTACTGGACCATCTGACATAAAATGGTACTGGACCATCTGATATAAAATGAATGGTACTGGACTATCTGATATAAAATGGTACTGGACCACCTGATATAAAATGAAATGTCAAGTCCAGGCATGACTCTAACCCTCACCTCCCTGCCACCACTGCAGATACTTCTCCACATCGATTCTCCTCCCTTTCCCATCATTAACACTAATCCCTGTTATCCATCAATTCTTCAACTATACTCCCATTGTTATCTTTATGCGTACGTCCCCAGAGTTGATTATGGGCATTAAAATCACCCCACCATATTACGTTCCTCCCCCTACACATCCTATTAATCCCTTCTAACTGTGCTAACATGAGAGGCTTGCAGGGGTTATAGAAATTAACTATTACAATGTTACCCCTATTCTTACATATTTCTATTCCCACACCTTTCAATTCTTGTAATACTCTGTTCTCCGTCCCTCTTTAACGAACGTAGCACAACCCCCTCCACTGTATCACACCATACCGAACTGAATCCCGGAATCACAAACTCCAGTTGAGGTTTGATCCATGTCTCTTGGATCATCTGGGACTACATCCATGTCAAACTCCTGCTCCTGCTATTAATCTTCTAGAGTTCCACTGAAGGACTGTAAAAACTAAACAGGATGTTCCAACCAATCACCTCTTGGCTGATTCAACATCTCCAGTTCTTCTGTAATTCACAGGAAATCTTTGGCCTCCATCAATTCTATGAGTGCAGACTTTTTCTTAACCTGATCACTCATATTCATCACTGCACATGAATGCCAAGAACACAACCCTGTTCAACACATTTACATTTACATTTTGGTCATTTAGCAGACGCTCTTAACCAGAGCGACTTACACCAACGACACCAACGATTATTTTTTCTTCGCACACTGATGGTCATATTTGGTGTAGACCCCAGTTTGTGCTACTCCCTCACCTCCCCCTTCCATTGGAGGCCGCTGCTCTAATTTCCTCCCAGGTTCTGTACTTTGAACTCTCTGTGCTGCTTCAGCATACGTTACCTTGTTTGTGATCTTATATCTCTGTACCTTCCTGCTTCTGTGCTATACTTCCCCGAACGCAGCACTATGTTCCCCGCCGCAGTTACAGCGCCTTGCCTTGTCCTCCACCCACACTTGCCATATTCATGTGGTCCCCCACACTTCGCACAACGTCTCTACAGACGCTAGCTACATGTCCCATGCGCTGACACTTAACATTTTCATTTTACATTTTCGTCATTTAGCAGACGCTCTTATCCAGAGCGACTTACAAATTGGTGCATTCACCTTATTATAGCCAGTGGGACAACCACTTTACAATTGTTTTTATTTTATTTTTGGGGGGTGGGGTAAGGGGGGTAGAAGGATTACTTTATCCTATCCCAGGTATTCCTTAAAGAGGTGGGGTTTCAAGTGTCTCCGGAAGGTGGTGAGTGACTCCGCTGTCCTGGCGTCGTGGGGGAGCTTGTTCCACCATTGGGGTGCCAGAGCAGCAAATAGCTTTGACTGGGCTGAGCGGGAACTGTGCTTCCGCAGAGGAAGGGAGCCAGCAGGCCAGAGGTGGATGAACGCAGTGCCCTCGTTTGGGTGTAGGGACTGATCAGAGCCTGAAGGTACGGAGGTGCCGTTCCCTCACAGCTCCGTAGGGCAAGCACCATGGTCTTGTAGCAGATGCGAGCTTCAACTGGAAGCCAGTGGAGTGTGCGGAGGAGCGGGGTGACGTGGAGAGAACTTGGGAAGGTTGAACACCAGACGGGCTGCAGCGTTCTGGATGAGTTGTAGAGGTTTAATGGCACAGGCAGGGATCCCAGCCAACAGCGAGTTGCATTAATCCAGACGGGAGATGACAAGTGCCTGGATTAGGACCTGTGCCGCTTCCTGTGTAAGGCAGGGTCGTACTCTGTGAATGTTGTAGAGCATAAACCTACAGGATCAGGTCACCGCCTTGATGTTAGCGGAGAATGACAGGGTGTTGTCCAGGGTCACACCAAGGTTCTTTGCACTCTGGGAGGAGGACACAACGGAGTTGTCAACCGTGATGGCGAGATCATGGAACGGGCAGTCCTTCCCCGGGAGGAAGAGCAGCTCCGTCTTGCTGAGGTTCAGCTTGAGGTGGTGATCCGTCATGCACACTTATATGTCTGCCAGACATGCAGAGATGCGATTCGCCACCTGGTTATCAGAAGGGAGAAAGGAGAAGATTAATTGTGTGTCGTCTGCGTAGCAATGATAGGAGAGGCCATGTGAGGATATGACAGAGCCAAGTGACTTGGTGTATAGCGAGAATAGGAGAGGGTCTAGAACTGAGCCCTGGGGGACACCAGTGGTGAGAGCACGTGGTGCGGAGACATATTCTCGCCACGCCACCTGGTAGGAGCGACCGGTCAGGTAGGAAGCAATCCAAGAGTGAGCCGCGCCGGAGATGCCCAACTCGGAGAGGGTGGAGAGGAGGATCTGATGGTTCACAGTATCAAAGGCAGCAGATAGGTCTAGAAGGGACGAGAGCAGAGGAGAGAGAGTTAGCTTTAGCAGTGCGGAGAGCCTCCGTGACACAGAGAAGAGCAGTCTCAGTTGAATGACCAGTCTTGAAACCTGACTGGTTTGGATCAAGAAGGTCATTCTGAGAGCGATAGCAAGAGAGTTAGCTAAAGACGGCACGCTCAAGAGTTTTGGAGAGAAAAGAAAGAAAGGATACTGGTCTGTAGTTGTTGACATCGGAGGGATCGAGTGTAGGTTTTTTTGAGAAGGGGTGCAACTCTCGCTCTCTTGAAGACGGAAGAGACATAGCCAGCAGTCAAGGATGAGTTGATGAGCGAGGTGAGGTAAGGGGAGAAAGTCTCCGGAAATGGTCTGGAGAAGAGAGGAGGGGATAGGGTCAAGCGGGCAGGTTGTTGGGCGGCCGGCCATCACAAGTCGCAAGATTTTATCTGGAGAGAGAGGGAGAAAGAAGTCAAAGCATAGGGTAGGGCAGTGTGAGCAGGACCAGCGGTGTCATTTGACTTAACAAACGAGGATCGGATGTCGTCAACCTTCTTTTCAAAATGGTTGACGAAGTCATCCACAGAGAGGGAGGAGGGGAGGAGGAGGATTCAGCAGGGAGGAGAAGGTGGCAAAGAGCTTCCTAGGGTTAGAGGCAGATGCTTGGAATTTAGAGTGGTAGAAAGTGGCTTTAGCAGCAGAAACAGAGGAAGAAAATGCCAGGTCCGCAGGGAGTCTAGATTTCCTCCATTTCCGCTCAGCTGCCCGGAGCCCTGTTCTGTGAGCTCACAATGAGTCGTAAAGCCACAGAGCAGGAGGGGAGGACCGAGCCGGCCGGGAGGATAGGGAACATAGAGAGTCAAAGGATGCAGAAAGGGAGGAGAGGAGGGTTGAGGAGGCAGAATCAGGAGATTGGAGGGAGAAGGTTTGAGCAGAGGGAAGAGATGATAGGATGGAAGAGGAGAGAGTAGCGGGAGAGAGAGAGTGAAGGTTGCGACGGCGCATTACCATCTGAGTAGGGGCAGAGTGAGTAGTGTTGGAGGAGAGCGAGAGAGAAAGGATACAAAGTAGTGGTCGGAGACTTGGAGGGGAGTTGCAGTGAGATTAGTAGAACAACAGCATCTAGTAAAGATGAGGTCAAGCGTATTGCCTGCCTTGTGAGTAGGGGGGGATGGTGAGAGGGTGAGGTCAAAAGAGGAGAGGAGTGGAAAGAAGGAGGCAGAGAGAAATGAGTCAAAGGTAGACGTAGGAGGTTGAAGTCACCCAGAACTGTGAGGGGTGAGCCATCCTAAGGAAAGGAACTTATCAAGGCGTCAAGCTCATTGATGAACTCTCCAAGGGAACCTGGAGGGCGATAAATGATAAGGATGTTAAGCTTGAATGGGCTAGTGACTGTGACAGCATGGAATTCAAATGAGGAGATAGACAGATGGGTCAGGGAGAAAGAGAGAATGTCCACTTGGGAGAGATGAGGATTCCTGTGTCACCACCCCGCTGACCAGATGCTCTCGGGGTATGCAAGAACACATGGTCAGACTAGGAGAGAGCAGTAGGAGTAGCAGTGTTTTCAGTGGTAATCCATGTTTCCGTCAGCGCCAAGAAGTCGAGGGACTGGAGGGTAGCATAGGCTGGGATGAAGTCAGCCTTGTTGGCAGCAGAACGGCAGTTCCAGAGGCTGCCTGAGACCTGGAACTCCAGGTGTGTGGTGTGTGCAGGGACCACCAGGTTAGAGTGGCAGCAGCCACGCGGTGTGAGGCTTTTGTATAGCCTGTGCGGAGAGGAGAGAACAGGGATAGACAGAGGCATAGTTGACAGGCTACAGGAAATGCTACAATAATGCAAAGGAGATTGGAATGAAATGAACTAAACATCTGGTAAAGCGAGAGAGCGGGGCCTCCCTCACTTACGTTTCACTGAAACACTCAAATATAACTCTCCCAACTTCCACCTCAGAAACTATAATTGTTGTAAACTACAGCGGTTCAATGTTAATTTCTACTCCCCCCTCCCTTTTCTTAACGCTCATTCACTTCGCCTCAACCCCTTTCCCCCGGTCACCTCCCTCTTAAACTCCTCCATTGACACATCCATCGGTACTCCCGAAATCATCCCTCTCACTTTCGCCCTACTGCCAGTTATATTTCACTCTACCTCCATTTAGCGCCTCCATTTTTTATATCTTGTCCCTCTGAGCTATATTAACTGCAAATATCAATACCTTTCCTTTCCCTACGCACATTGCTTGGTAGAACTTGCGCAATCAGTCTCAGTTGTAACCTGTTAAAGTGATTGACAGGTGGTTGCGCCAGACAAAACGGCCCATGTGAGCAGTCACCAACCAACCAGTGTAGAATATGATCGAAATACATGTAGGATGTATTTATGAAAACCTCATCTGATTGGTTAGAAGAAACAGGTCCAACCTCCTAGAGCTCCTGCTCTCTCTCTCTCTCTCTCTCTCTCTCTCTCTCTCTCTCTCTCTCTCTCTCTCTCTCTCTCTCTGCCTCTCTCTCGCTCCCTTTCTCTCTCTCTCTCTCTCTCTCTCTCTCTCTCTCTCTCTCTCTCTCTCTCTCTCTCTCTCTCTCCTCTCTCCCCCCTCTCTCTCTCTCTCTCTCTCTCTCTCTCTCTCTCTCTCTCTCTCTCTCTCTCTCTCTCTCTCTCTCTCTCTCTCTCTCTCCCTTTCTCTCTCCTCTCTCTCTCTCTCTCTCTCTCTCTCTCTCTCTCTCTCTCTCTCTCTCTCTCTCTATCTCCTTGCTTGCAAATCTCTGTTTGCACATCCACAAATATTTTTGTCACGGTAGGGCGCTAAAGCATTGCCAAAAGTCTAAGCGTGCAAAATTGAAATGCACAGGCGTACAGATTTACATTTTAGTCATTTAGCAGACACTCTGATCCAGAGACTCTACAGTAGTGAGTCATTTAGCAGACACTCTGATCCAGAGACTCTACAGTAGTGAGTCATTTAGCAGACGCTCTTATCCAGAGCCACTACAGTAGTGAGTCATTTAGCAGACGCTCTTATCCAGAGCCACTACAGTAGTGAGTCATTTAGCAGACACTCTTATCCAGAGCCTTTACAGTAGTGACTCATTTAGCAGACGCTCTTATCCAGAGCCACTACAGTAGTGAGTCATTTAGCAGACGCTCTTATCCAGAGCCTTTACAGTAGTGAGTCATTTAGCAAACACTCTTATCCAGAGATACTACAGTAGTGAGTCATTTAGCAGACGCTCTTATCCAGAGCCTTTACAGTAGTGAGTCATTTAGCAGACGCTCTTATCCAGATCCACTACAGTAGTGAGTCATTTAGCAGACGCTCATATCCAGAGCCACTACAGTAGTGAGTCATTTAGCAGACGCTCTTATCCAGAGCCTTTACAGTAGTGAGTCATTTAGCAGACGCTCTTATCCAGATCCACTACAGTAGTGAGTCATTTAGCAGACGCTCTTATCCAGAGCCACTACAGTAGTGAGTCATTCAGCAGACGCTCTTATCCAGAGCCACTACAGTAGTGAGTCATTTAGCAGACGCTCTTATCCAGAGCCACTACAGTAGTGAGTCATTTAGCAGACGCTCTTATCCAGAGCCACTACAGTAGTGAGTCATTTAGCAGACGCTCTTATCCAGAGCCACTACAGTAGTGAGTCATTTAGCAGACGCTCTTATCCAGAGCCTTTACAGTAGTGACTCATTTAGCAGACGCTCTTATCCAGAGCCACTACAGTAGTGAGTCATTTAGCAGACGCTCTTATCCAGAGCCTTTACAGTAGTGAGTCATTTAGCAAACACTCTTATCCAGAGCCACTACAGTAGTGAGCCATTTAGCAGACACTCTTATCCAGAGCCACTACAGTAGTGAGTCATTTAGCAGACGCTCTTATCCAGAGCCTTTACAGTAGTGAGTCATTTAGCAGACGCTCTTATCCAGAGCCACTACAGTAGTGAGTCATTTAGCAGACGCTCTTATCCTTAGCCACTACAGTAGTGAGTCATTTAGCAGACACTCTTATCCAGAGATACTACAGTAGTGAGTCATTTAGCAGACGCTCTTATCCAGAGCCTTTACAGTAGTGAGTCATTTAGCAGACGCTCTGATCCAGAGCCACTACAGTAGTGAGTCATTTAGCAGACGCTCTTATCCAGAGCCACTACAGTAGTGAGTCATTTAGCAGACACTCTTATCCAGAGATACTACAGTAGTGAGTCATTTAGCAGACGCTCTTATCCAGAGACTCTACAGTAGTGAGTCATTTAGCAGACGCTCTTATCCAGAGCCACTACAGTAGTGAGTCATTTAGCAGACGCTCTTATCCAGAGCCACTACAGTAGTGAGTCATTTAGCAGACACTCTTATCCAGAGCCTTTACAGTAGTGACTCATTTAGCAGACGCTCTTATCCAGAGCCACTACAGTAGTGAGTCATTTAGCAGACGCTCTTATCCAGAGCCTTTACAGTAGTGAGTCATTTAGCAAACACTCTTATCCAGAGATACTACAGTAGTGAGTCATTTAGCAGACGCTCTTATCCAGAGCCTTTACAGTAGTGAGTCATTTAGCAGACGCTTTTATCCAGATCCACTACAGTAGTGAGTCATTTAGCAGACGCTCATATCCAGAGCCACTACAGTAGTGAGTCATTTAGCAGACGCTCTTATCCAGAGCCTTTACAGTAGTGAGTCATTTGCAGACGCTCTTATCCAGATCCACTACAGTAGTGAGTCATTTAGCAGACGCTCTTATCCAGAGCCACTACAGTAGTGAGTCATTCAGCAGACGCTCTTATCCAGAGCCACTACAGTAGTGAGTCATTTAGCAGACGCTCTTATCCAGAGCCACTACAGTAGTGAGTCATTTAGCAGACGCTCTTATCCAGAGCCACTACAGTAGTGAGTCATTTAGCAGACGCTCTTATCCAGAGCCACTACAGTAGTGAGTCATTTAGCAGACGCTCTTATCCAGAGCCTTTACAGTAGTGACTCATTTAGCAGACGCTCTTATCCAGAGCCACTACAGTAGTGAGTCATTTAGCAGACGCTCTTATCCAGAGCCTTTACAGTAGTGAGTCATTTAGCAAACACTCTTATCCAGAGCCACTACAGTAGTGAGTCATTTAGCAGACACTCTTATCCAGAGCCACTACAGTAGTGAGTCATTTAGCAGACGCTCTTATCCAGAGCCCTTTGCAGTAGTGAGTCATTTAGCAGACGCTCTTATCCAGAGCCACTACAGTAGTGAGTCATTTAGCAGACGCTCTTATCCTTAGCCACTACAGTAGTGAGTCATTTAGCAGACACTCTTATCCAGAGATACTACAGTAGTGAGTCATTTAGCAGACGCTCTTATCCAGAGCCTTTACAGTAGTGAGTCATTTAGCAGACGCTCTTATCCAGATCCACTACAGTAGTGAGTCATTTAGCAGACGCTCATATCCAGAGCCACTACAGTAGTGAGTCATTTAGCAGACGCTCTTATCCAGAGCCTTTACAGTAGTGAGTCATTTAGCAGACGCTCTTATCCAGATCCACTACAGTAGTGAGTCATTTAGCAGACGCTCTTATCCAGAGCCACTACAGTAGTGAGTCATTCAGCAGACGCTCTTATCCAGAGCCACTACAGTAGTGAGTCATTTAGCAGACGCTCTTATCCAGAGCCACTACAGTAGTGAGTCATTTAGCAGACGCTCTTATCCAGATCCACTACAGTAGTGAGTCATTTAGCAGACGCTCTTATCCAGAGCCACTAAGGAAGCGAGTCATTTAGCAGACGCTCTTATCCAGAGCCACTACAGTAGTGAGTCATTTGTGCAGACACTCTTATCCAGAGCCTTTACAGTAGTGAGTCATTTAGCAGACGCTCTTATCCAGATCCACTACAGTAGTGAGTCATTTAGCAGACGCTCTTATCCAGAGCCACTACAGTAGTGAGTCATTTAGCAGACGCTCTTATCCAGAGCCACTAAGGAAGCGAGTCATTTAGCAGACGCTCTTATCCAGAGCCACTACAGTAGTGAGTCATTTAGCAGACACTCTTATCCAGAGCCTTTACAGTAGTGAGTCATTTAGCAGACGCTCTTATCCAGAGCCACTACAGTAGTGAGTCATTTAGCAGACGCTCTTATCCAGATCCACTACAGTAGTGAGTCATTTAGCAGACGCTCTTATCCAGAGCCACTAAGGAAGCAAGTCATTTAGCCGACGCTCTTATCCAGAGCCACTACAGTAGTGAGTCATTTAGCAGACGCTCTTATCCAGAGCCTTTACAGTAGTGAGTCATTTAGCAGACGCTCTTATCCAGAGCCACTACAGTAGTGAGTCATTTAGCAGACGCTCTTATCCAGATCCACTACAGTAGTGAGTCATTTAGCAGACGCTCTTATCCAGAGCCACTAAGGAAGCAAGTCATTTAGCCGACGCTCTTATCCAGAGCCACTACAGTAGTGAGTCATTTAGCAGACGCTCTTATCCAGAGCCTTTACAGTAGTGAGTCATTTAGCAAACACTCTTATCCAGAGCCACTACAGTAGTGAGCCATTTAGCAGACACTCTTATCCAGAGCCACTACAGTAGTGAGTCATTTAGCAGACGCTCTTATCCAGAGCCTTTACAGTAGTGAGTCATTTAGCAGACGCTCTTATCCAGAGCCACTACAGTAGTGAGTCATTTAGCAGACGCTCTTATCCTTAGCCACTACAGTAGTGAGTCATTTAGCAGACACTCTTATCCAGAGATACTACAGTAGTGAGTCATTTAGCAGACGCTCTTATCCAGAGCCTTTACAGTAGTGAGTCATTTAGCAGACGCTCTGATCCAGAGACTCTACAGTAGTGAGTCATTTAGCAGACGCTCTTATCCAGAGCCACTACAGTAGTGAGTCATTTAGCAGACGCTCTTATCCAGAGCCACTACAGTAGTGAGTCATTTAGCAGACACTCTTATCCAGAGCCTTTACAGTAGTGACTCATTTAGCAGACGCTCTTATCCAGAGCCACTACAGTAGTGAGTCATTTAGCAGACGCTCTTATCCAGAGCCTTTACAGTAGTGAGTCATTTAGCAAACACTCTTATCCAGAGATACTACAGTAGTGAGTCATTTAGCAGACGCTCTTATCCAGAGCCTTTACAGTAGTGAGTCATTTAGCAGACGCTCTTATCCAGATCCACTACAGTAGTGAGTCATTTAGCAGACGCTCATATCCAGAGCCACTACAGTAGTGAGTCATTTAGCAGACGCTCTTATCCAGAGCCTTTACAGTAGTGAGTCATTTAGCAGACGCTCTTATCCAGATCCACTACAGTAGTGAGTCATTTAGCAGACGCTCTTATCCAGAGCCACTACAGTAGTGAGTCATTTAGCAGACGCTCTTATCCAGAGCCACTAAGGAAGCGAGTCATTTAGCAGACGCTCTTATCCAGAGCCACTACAGTAGTGAGTCATTTAGCAGACACTCTTATCCAGAGCCTTTACAGTAGTGAGTCATTTAGCAGACGCTCTTATCCAGAGCCACTACAGTAGTGAGTCATTTATGCAGACGCTCTTATCCAGATCCACTACAGTAGTGAGTCATTTAGCAGACGCTCTTATCCAGAGCCACTAAGGAAGCAAGTCATTTAGCCGACGCTCTTATCCAGAGCCACTACAGTAGTGAGTCATTTAGCAGACGCTCTTATCCAGAGCCACTACAGTAGTGAGTCATTTAGCAGACGCTCTTATCCAGAGCCACGACAGTAGTGAGTCATTTAGCAGACACTCTTATCCAGAGATACTACAGTAGTGAGTCATTTAGCAGACGCTCTTATCCAGAGCCTTTACAGTAGTGAGTCATTTAGCAGACGCTCTGATCCAGAGACTCTACAGTAGTGAGTCATTTAGCAGACGCTCTTATCCAGAGCCACTACAGTAGTGAGTCATTTAGCAGACGCTCTTATCCAGAGCCACTACAGTAGTGAGTCATTTAGCAGACACTCTTATCCAGAGCCTTTACAGTAGTGACTCATTTAGCAGACGCTCTTATCCAGAGCCACTACAGTAGTGAGTCATTTAGCAGACGCTCTTATCCAGAGCCTTTACAGTAGTGAGTCATTTAGCAAACACTCTTATCCAGAGATACTACAGTAGTGAGTCATTTAGCAGACGCTCTTATCCAGAGCCTTTACAGTAGTGAGTCATTTAGCAGACGCTCTTATCCAGATCCACTACAGTAGTGAGTCATTTAGCAGACGCTCATATCCAGAGCCACTACAGTAGTGAGTCATTTAGCAGACGCTCTTATCCAGAGCCTTTACAGTAGTGAGTCATTTAGCAGACGCTCTTATCCAGATCCACTACAGTAGTGAGTCATTTAGCAGACGCTCTTATCCAGAGCCACTACAGTAGTGAGTCATTTAGCAGACGCTCTTATCCAGAGCCACTAAGGAAGCGAGTCATTTAGCAGACGCTCTTATCCAGAGCCACTACAGTAGTGAGTCATTTAGCAGACACTCTTATCCAGAGCCTTTACAGTAGTGAGTCATTTAGCAGACGCTCTTATCCAGAGCCACTACAGTAGTGAGTCATTTAGCAGACGCTCTTATCCAGATCCACTACAGTAGTGAGTCATTTAGCAGACGCTCTTATCCAGAGCCACTAAGGAAGCAAGTCATTTAGCCGACGCTCTTATCCAGAGCCACTACAGTAGTGAGTCATTTAGCAGACGCTCTTATCCAGAGCCACTACAGTAGTGAGTCATTTAGCAGACGCTCTTATCCAGAGCCACAACAGTAGTGAGTCATTTAGCAGACGCTCTTATCCAGAGCCACTTACAATTGGTGCATTCATCTTAGATTTCACAGTCGTTTCAGAGTCCTGCAGTAAGAACTAAGATGCTAATATTTGTGTAAACTCTGCATAGTTGTGTTCTGTGGGTGTCACTGAGTGGGCTGACACCCCATTTCATGGATGCACAATCCAGAGGTAAGGCTGTACAATGCATATAGGAATGCCCCCAATGCAATTATGCAGTCTAATACATCCACAGTGGAATTTCAACCGTTTTTTCTGTTTATTGTCAAACTAATTAATTATTGTATTTAATTTTACATTATCTAACAACACTGTTTAGTATTATCTAGTCCAAATATAGCATGATTCCACTATTTGTATCCGTTTGCATCGCTTTCAATGATGGACTTTTATTTTGAAGGCGAACCGCAAATTGCACTATTATGGCTAATTGTTATTGTAGTTAGCTAGCTTCACATAGGTAGGGACAAGTGGGTAACAGGTCCGCGTCCAGCAGGACAGACACAACGTTCAGATAGAAACAGGGGTGTAGTGGTGCCTGGAGAAGTGGGTAACAGGTCCGCGTCCAGCAGGACAGACACAACGTTCAGATAGAAACAGGGGTGTAGTGGTGCCTGGAGAAGTGGGTAACAGGTCCGCGTCCAGCAGGACAGACACAACGTTCAGATAGAAACAGGGGTGTAGTGATGCCTGGAGAAGTGGGTAACAGGTCCGCGTCCAGCAGGACAGACACAACGTTCAGATAGAAACAGGGGTGTAGTGATGCCTGGAGAAGTGGGTTTACTCCAACATTTCCCAAACGGCGGTGAAGGAAAGGCGCCCTGTGTGAAACGAACGGTGACATACACTCTGAATTACCTAAAATGATAAATCCCATATTGGTCTTTCACAGTCAGGCCAACCTTCGCTGTTCAAGTAGGATCATAGTAGGTCTACTATTGAAACAGATAAATGAGGCAGAAATTCACAGGTTTCAGATTTTTCTGAAATTCACACTTATTTTATAGAAAAACAACAAAGCTTAAGCCACATCAGGAGACCACTTTAGCGGTTTTTTTCTTTTTTTGGTGTATAGTTACTCTTTAATTCAACTGTGCAGGCACCTAGAATTGTTGTTAAGTTAGCTGTATTTCTATAACGCACATGAGATGGAGTTTGGGAAACAAATAATCATGATATCATTCTGCCAGGTAGGCGAACGTTACTTTGGAGCTATTTCATATTTAATTTTTTTAATCTATTTAATTAATTTAATCTATTTAATATTTAATTGAGTTTTTTGGGAAAGGATGGTAATGCCTATCATCAGCATCACTATATGTTTCCTGTTCCTTAAAACCTAGACATTTTACTTTTTGCCTTTCTTACCTTGCTTCAAAGTAGCCTGTCCAAAATCCCCACCATAGAAATTGGAGGGAATTATTTGATATATGCTCTCCTGTTCTGTTCAAATCAACTTTCTTTCATTGTCTAGCAGCCAGAGACATTATCCTAGTCATATTAGCAAACCAAGGTAGACATTATCCCAGTCATTATCCCAGTCATTGTCCCAGTCATTGTCCCAGTCATTAGGTAGTTGTTGCATCTTTAGATCTCCCCTTTTTCTAAATTTTCAAACGGCTATTTCCATCTCTGTCCCTGAAACCCCTTGCATTTGTGGTGCACATTTTAGAACAGTATTTTCCCACAAATTGCTTTTTGGAACATTCGGCCTACCGCCGCGTGCTTTTAATAAATTATTTTATTTCGCGTTATTTTAAGAAATAATCGTTTATCAGCATTTTAAGCTAAATATTCTAATCTGTTCCATCAGCCTTATTTCATGAGGTGGTCCTCTGTAGCTCAGCTGGTAGAGCACGGCGCTTGTAACGCCAAGGTAGTGGGTTCGATCCCCGGGACCACCCATACACAAAAAAAAAATACAAAAAAATGTATGCACACATGACTGTAAGTCGCTTTGGATAAAAGCGTCTGCTAAATGGCATATTATTATTAATTGATATGGCGTATAATCCTCTACATGACTTTGATACGCTTCGTGGGGATTACGAAGTGGGTATGCGCAATGCAATGGAATACCTGTGTATGCCCTCCACTACACTACTGGAAAGAAATATGTTATGTAGAACAAACATGCATTCTAAATAATCATGTCAGTTCTGTTCATGGCATTTCTATCTGCAATGGTCCAAAACGTTTTTGTACTGAACATGCCAATACACAACATACTATACTGAACAAATATAGAAATGCAACGTGCAACAATTTCAATGATTTTACTGAGTTACAGTTCATATAAGGAAATCAGTTAATTGAGATAAATTCATTAGGCCCTAATCTATGTATTGACTGGGTAGGGGTGCACCCACTGTGGAGCCAGCCCCAGCCAATAAGAATGAGATTTTCCCCACAAAAGTGCTTTATTACAGACAGAAATACTCCTCAGGTTCATCAGCTGTTCAGGTGGATCCCGCAGGTGAAGAAGCCGGATGTGGAGGTCCTGGGCTGGCGTGGTTACACGTGGTTAGCGGTTGTGAGGCCGGTTGGACGTACTGCCAAATTCGGCTTATGGTAGAGAAATTAACATTCAATAGTCCTGCAGTCAGCATGCCAATTGCACGCTCCCTCAAAACTTGAGACATCTGTGGCATTGTGTTGTGTGACGAAACTGCACATTTTATTGTCCTCAGCACAAGGTGCACCTGTGTAATGATCATGCTGTTGAATCAGCTTCTTGATATGCCACACCTGTCAGGTGGATGGATTCTTTGGCAAAGGAGAAGTGCTCACTAACAGGGATGTAAACAAATTTGTGCACAAAATTTGAGAGAAATAAGCTTTTTGTGCGCATGGAAAATGTCTGGGATCTTTTATTTCAGCTCATGAAACATGGGACCAACACTTTACATGTTGCGTTTATATTTTTGTTCAGTATATATACGAACCCGCTCTGCCTATAGTCTGTCTGGAAAGCCTCCACAAATGAAAACGTGTGGTGGACCTCAGACAGGGGCTTCTCCATAGATCAGGGGTCATCAACTAGATTCAGCTGCTGGCAGATTTGTTCATGAGCGAATGGTCATGGGACCGAACATAATTATAAATAATTTGTAGACTGCAAATTGACCAGCAGAAGCCCAAACAGATATAATATTTGATTAAAACATAACCATATCAAATGCTTGCTTATGTTTGAATAGGGTCACATATACAGTGAGGGAAAAAAGTATTTGATCCCCTGCTGATTTTGTACGTTTGCCCACTGACAAAGAAATGATCAGTCTATAATTTTAATGGTAGGTTTATTTGAACAGTGAGAGACAGAATAACAACAAAAAAATCCAGAAAAATGCATGTCAAAATGTTATAAATTGATTTGCATTTTAATGAGGGAAATAAGTATTTGACCCCTCTGCAAAACATGACTTAGTACTTGGTGGCAAAACCCTTGTTGGCAATCACAGAGGTCAGACATTTCTTGTAGTTGGCCACCAGGTTTGCACACAGGGATTTTGTCCCACTCCTCTTTGCAGATCTTCTCCAAGTCATTAAGGTTGAGGCTGACGTTTGGCAACTCGAACCTTCAGCTCCCTACACAGATTTTCTATGGGATTAAGGTCTGGAGACTGGCTAGGCCACTCCAGGACCTTAATGTCCTTCTTCTTGAGCCACTCCTTTGTTGCCTTGGCCGTGTGTTTTGGGTCATTGTCATGCTGGAATACCCATCCACGACCCATTTTCAATGCCCTGGCTGAGGGAAGGAGGTTCTCACCCGAGATTTGACGGTACATGGCCCCGTCCATCGTCCCTTTGATGCGGTGAAGTTGTCCTGTCTCCTTAGCAGAAAAACACCTCCAAAGCATAATGTTTCCACCTCCATGTTTGACGTGGGGATGGTGTTCTTGGGGTCATAGGCAGCATTCCTCCTCCTCCAAACACGGCGAGTTGAGTTGATGCCAAAGAGCTCGATTTTGGTCTCATCTGACCACAACACTTTTACCCAGTTCTCCTCTGAATCATTCAGATGTTCATTGGAAAACTTCAGACGGGCCTGTATATGTGCTTTCTTGAGCAGGGGGACCTTGCGGGCGCTGCAGGATTTCAGTCCTTCACGGCGTAGTGTGTTACCAATTGTTTTCTTGGTGACTATGGTCCCAGCTGCCTTAAGATCATTGACAAGATCCTCCCGTGTAGTTCTGGGCTGATTCCTCACCGTTCTCATGATCATTGCAACTCCACGAGGTGAGAACTTGCATGGAGCCCCAGGCCGAGGGAGATTGACAGTGCTTTTGTGTTTCTTCAATTTGCGAATAATCGCACCAACTGTTGTCACCTTCTCACCAAATCAAATCAAATCAAATTTTATTGGTCACATGCGCCGAATACAACAGGTGCAGACATTGCAGTGAAATGCTTACTTACAGCCCTTAACCAACAGTGCATTTATTTTAAACAAAAAAAGTAAGAATAAAACAACAACAAAAAAAGTGTTGAGAAAAGAAGAGCAGAAGTAAAATAAAGTGACAGTAGGGAGGCTATATATACAGTAAAATAAAGTGACAGTAGGGAGGCTATATATACAGGGGGGTACCGTTGCATAGTCAATGTGCGGGGGCACCGGCTAGATGAGGTAGTTGAGGTAATATGTACATGTGGGTAGAGTTAAAGTGACTATGCATAAATACTTAACAGAGTAGCAGCAGCGTAAAAAGGATGGGGTGGGGGGGCAGTGCAAATAGTCCGGGTAGCCATGATTAGCTGTTCAGGAGTCTTATGGCTTGGGGGTAGAAGCTGTTGAGAAGTCTTTTGGACCTGACCAAGCTGCTTGGCGATGGTCTTGTAGCCCATTCCAGCCTTGTGTAGGTCTACAATCTTGTCCCTGACATCCTTGGAGAGCTCTTTGGTCTTGGCCATGGTGGAGAGTTTGGAATCTGATTGATTGATTGCTTCTGTGGACAGGTTTCTTTTATACAGGTAACAAACTGAGATTAGGAGCACTCCCTTTAAGAGTGAACTCCTAATCTCAGCTCGTTACCTGTATAAAAGACACCTGGGAGCCAGAAATCTTTCTGATTGAGAGGGGGCCAAATACTTATTTCCCTCATTAAAATGCAAATCAATTTATAACATTTTTGACATGCGTTTTTCTGGATGTTTTTGTTGTTATTCTGTCTCTCACTGTTCAAATAAACCTACCATTAAAATTATAAACTGATCATTTCTTTGTCAGTGGGCAAACGTACAAAATCAGCAGGGGATCAAATACTTTGTTCCCTCACTGTATCTCTCTATTATGTGTGGGGATACTTTGGAACAGATTTCCAAAATGTGAATCACTTGGAGCTGATCTGCTGGTGTTTTTACAGTATTTTATGTCCAACAATAAGATAATAATAAATAAATAAAACAATTGTTTTTCTTTTGCTCAGCAAACTTGGGGAGCGAAATAAAATGACCTGCGGGCCAAATGTTGATCCACGGTCCGCCAGACAGAGCTCCGCCTGAGATACACCCTGTCATGTGACCCGCTGTCTAGCATGCATCTATAAATTCACCTCAATGTACTGCGCTCGTCCTTTCCTGACTACACTGGCCTGTCCAACCTGCTCGTCCTTTCCTGACTACACTGGCCTGTCCAACCTGCTCGTCCTTTCCTGACTACACTGGCCTGTCCAACCTGCTCGTCCTTTCCTGACTACACTGGCCTGTCCCATCTACAGAGGTGCTGCAACTTCTACTAGCAATATGGCGACAGGTACGTGACGGTTTGTTACCATCTCATCCTTGGAAGGTTGGCTGTGGCAGCCACGGGGGAAACGAAGTAACTTGTCATGATTGTTCCCACTGTCAGAGGATAAAAAAAGTAGCAACAATATCCGTCGTATGTAAATGAGGGATGGCAGGAAAGTAGAGAAATGTACAACTTGGTTTGTTGCCGTTTTCTGTTTTTTTGTCGGTCGGTGGAAACTGGCAACGCAAAGTCGCTTATCTTTAAAGTCCCTTTTCCGCTTCCATCACCGCGTGTCTAGTTGACTTAATATCGAAAGGTTTTACGGCTGTGTGGATATCGGAGTAGGATCATTGTTGGCGCAATGAGTTTTGCTGTTGCTCAGTGTCGCCCTAGTTGTAACCCCATATTCACACGTAGCCGAGGCCGCCGATAGCGGGCGCTATAGTCTGGGATTGATACACTCATGGACCGGCTCATACATAAAACGTCCTCCATTCAGGCTGCAAAGGTATCATTTTCTTCCTCAGTCACACTCAACCTGCGTAACTTAAATGATAATTATTTCATCGTTAACCAGAAGTTTTGGCCCTAGTTAGTGAAACGAGGCAATTCTGGCCAATTAATTTTTAGGATTTCTGGTATCAAATCCTATATGCCATTGTGCCCTTAAACAAGGCACTGAACACCCCCACAACAGCACCCTGGACGCCCAGTGGGGCAACCCTCCCCCCCTCCCATGCACCTCTCCAAAACCTGTCTTTTCTAGGGGGTTGGTTAGAACTAAATGTCTGTCTATGGCTGACTACTATAGAAGTGTGTGTACCAACTGCCTATCAAAGTGCATTCTCTTCACTGGAGTGTACATTTAAATTCAGCTGGTAGTAGTGATTCAGTAAAAAAAATTTTGGCCAGATTTATTTGGTGTTTCATCAAATCAAATTGTATTTGCCACATGCGCCGAATACAACAGGTGTAGACATTACAGTGAAATGCTTACTTACAGCCCTTAACCAACAACGTGTTTATTTTTTAATAGAAAAGTAAAATAAAACAACAACAAAAGTGTTGAGAGAAAAAGAGCAGAAGTAAAGTAAAATAAAATAACAGTAGGGAGGCTATATATACAGGGGGGTACCGGTGCAGAGTCAATGTGCGGGGGCACCGGCTAGTTGAGGTAGTTGAGGTAATATGTACATGTGGGTAGAGTTAAAGTGACTATGCATAAATAATTAACAGAGTAGCAGCAGCGTAAAAAGATGGGGTGGGGTTGGGGGGGCTGTTCAAATAGTCCGGATAGCCATGATTAGCTGTTCAGGAGTCTGATGGCTTGGGGGTAGAAGCTGTTGAGAAGCCTTTTGGACCTAGACTTGGCACTCCGGTACCGCTTGCCATGCGGTAGCAGAGAGAACAGTCTATGACTAGGGTGGCTGGAGTCTTTGACAATTTTGAGGGCCTTCCTCTGACACCGCCTGGTATAGAGGTCCTGGATGGCAGGAAGCTTGGCCCCAGTGATGTACTGGGCAGTATGCACTACCCTCTGTAGTGCCTTGCAGTCGGAGGCCGAGCAGTTGCCATACCAGGCGGTGATGCAACCAGTCAGGATGCTCTCGATGGTGCAGCTGTAGAACTTTTTGAGGATCTGAGGAACCCCATGCCAAATCTTTTCAGTCTCCTGAGGGGGAATAGGCTTTGTCGTGCCCTCTTCACGACTGTCTTGGTGTGTTTGGACCATGATAGTTCGTTGGTAATCTGTGGTCCTCTGTAGCTCAATTGGTAGAGCATGGCGCTTGTAACGCCAGGGTTGTGGGTTCGATCCCCGGGACCACCTATACGTAAAAAATGTATGCACACATGACTAAGTCGCTTTGGATAAAAGCGTCTGCTAAATGGCATATTATAATATTATATTATGATGTGGACACCAAGGAACTTGAAGCTCTCAACCTGCTCCACTACAGCCCCGTCAACGAGAATGGGGGCGTGCTCAGTCCTCTTTTTTTTTTTTTTTTCTGTAGTCCACAATCATCTCCTTTCTTATAATTTAACATCAGCTGTTTTCTTGGGACCAATGGCACACGGGGTGGGAGAGATTGGGAGGAGGTACAGTTGGAAAACACATAATTACATTCTGTCTTAATCTAGCTGTCACTGTGCCTGGTTTGGCATCTGAACACCATTAGAGGTTTTGCATCCAGTGGTTTCTTTTTACCAGGGAGTTATCCAGTTGGCCCCCAAGACCAACTGCAGTGTAGTGTTTTAATATACACAGGGGATTGTTTTAATGACCAGCCAGGCCTGCTAAATTAACTGCCAGTTTTTACATTTGGCATTATAATAACATGAATCTATTTGTCCTTTGCCAGCTTATAATCAATCCCATTGTTGAGACTTGTTGAGTCTATGGCCAGTTTATAGATTTTCCTACAGTGTGTCAAAGTTGACGTCATCAAGCCCTAGGCCATTCTGGCATCATTGTTAGAACAACCGTTGCCACAGACCATTGGACGTCACCACTCCCTCACTGAAGTAATGTGTTAGGGACTGTCTTTTTTAACCTGCGATACCTATTATGAACACCTAGAGCCTTTGTTTTGAGACCTGTAATGAGTCACGCCTTACAAAGCAGTTTTTTTTTGGGAAGGTTTTTAAGAGGTTATAGCAATGAAGTAAATGTACCTCTGGATTCATACCATTTGAACCTAATGGAGAATGTTATTAATAAGTTCTGTCCCCATCCAGACCAGGCGTTTTGTGACGCTGGCCACCAATGACAGCTATGCCAGGGGAGCCATGGTGCTGGGCAAGTCCCTGAGGAACCACAAGACAACCAGGAAGCTGGTGGTGATGATCGGACCCCACGTCTCTGACCCCCTGCAAGTAAGAACCTCTTTAAAGTAGAATTTGCTTTTTACAATCTAATCTCAATTTTTTTATGTAAATAGAATGTTCTAGAAGGGTGTAGAAAACCTTTTTTTGCGATTTCACTTGTTGTTGAGTAATTTACCTCCAACCAGGGATTCATTTCATCATCCTCATTGTGTAGGAAGGGACTCTGGGGGGGAAAATGAACAAAATCTCCAAAAACACCCAAATATGTTCTTTTAGAAACGGAAAAGCTTTCAATGTAGCGACGCAGTTCTTTACATGTTGTACACATGACATCATCATTCCTAACTTTATCCCCAATGTTATATTCAGAGCGACACCCCTCCATCCATTCTACAGGCCACTGCCTAAAATAAGGAAACACAAGTGAATGAGGGATACACAGGATATTGCAGGTGCTTCCACACAGGACATTCCAGACACTGTTCTGGTGGCTGGTGGTGGCCCAACGCCCTGTTAAGGTGGCTGGTGGTGGCCCGACGCCCTGTTAAGGTGGCTGGTGGTGGCCCAACGCCCTGTTAAGGTGGCTGGTGGTGGCCCAACGCCCTGTTAAGGTGGCTGGTGGTGGCTAACGCCCTGTTAAGGTGGCTGGTGGTGGCCCAACGCCCTGTTAAGGTGGCTGGTGGTGGCCCAACGCCCTGTTAAGGTGGCTGGTGGTGGCCCAACGCCCTGTTAAGGTGGCTGGTGGTGGCCCAACGCCCTGTTAAGGTGGCTGGTGGTGGCCCAACGCCCTGTTAAGGTGGCTGGTGGTGGCCCAACGCCCTGTTAAGGTGGCTGGTGGTGGCCCGATGCCCTGTTAAGGTGGCTGGTGGTGGCCCGACGCCCTGTTAAGACGGCTGGTGGTGGCCCGACGCCCTGTTAAGACGGCTGGTGGTGGCCCGACGCCCTGTTAAGGTGGCTGGTGGTGGCCCAACGCCCTGTTAAGGTGGCTGGTGGTGGCCCAACGCCCTGTTAAGGTGGCTGGTGGTGGCCCGACGCCCTGTTAAGACGGCTGGTGGTGGCCCGACGCCCTGTTAAGACGGCTGGTGGTGGCCCGACGCCCTGTTAAGACAGCTGGTGGTGGCCCGACGCCCTGTTAAGGTGGCTGGTGGTGGCCCGACGCCCTGTTAAGGTGGCTGGTGGTGGCCCGACGCCCTGTTAAGGTGGCTGGTGGTGGCCCAACGCCCTGTTAAGGTGGCTGGTGGTGGCCCAACGCCCTGTTAAGACGGCTGGTGGTGGCCCAACGCCCTGTTAAGACACTATGTTGCTGTTTCCTTTATTTTGGCAGTTACCTGCAACAGGCTACACAGAGAATGGCACGGCTGGATAGGGAAAAGAACAGGCTACACAGAGAATGGCACGGCTGGATAGGGAAAAGAACAGGCTACACAGAGAATGGCACGGCTGGATAGGGAAAAGAACAGGCTACACAGAGAATGGCACGGCTGGATAGGGAAAAGAACAGGCTACACAGAGAATGGCACGGCTGGATAGGGAAAAGGCTGGAGTGGCATGAAAAATGGTATAAAACTGCAGATAGTTTGGAATGACACGATTTTATCTTTTTGATAGCGATACCATTAGGTACATTTTGTTTTGATTTTTTTTGGAACCGTGATGGTGACATATTTGGAACCTATTCCCAACATTTGACAGTTTCTAACAGTACTAAGCATATGTTTGTAGGACTTAAGAGATTTTGAAACAAAATGTACTTTGAGTGGTAGTGTACAATAATATGACCTGTTTAGAAAATGCCCCACAGGTGTCGGAGTGAGTACCCGTCTTAATTTGGCATGACGCCTCACTGTACCCCGTCTTACCCTCACTGCCCTGGCCTCACTGTACCGTCTTACCCTAGAGGTGTATCATGATATTCCCCTGGCCTCACTGCTTACCGTCTTACCCTAGAGGTGTATCATGATATTCCCTGGCCTCACTGTACCCCGGTCTTACCCTAGAGGTGTATCATGAATATGCCCTGGCCTCCACTGCTACCCTAGAGGTGTATCATGATATTCCCTGGCCCCCTCACTGTACCCCCGTCTCTACCCTAGAGGTGTATCATGATATGCCCTGGCCTCACTGTACCCTAGAGGTGTATCACTGATATGCCCTGGCCTCACTGTACCCTAGAGGTGTATCATGATATGCCCTGGCCTCCTGTACCCTAGAGGTGTATCATGATATGCCCTGGCCTCACTGTACCCTAGAGGTGTATCATGATATGCCCTGGCCTCACTGTACCCTAGAGGTGTATCATGATATACCCTGGCCTCACTATACCCTAGAGGTGTATCATGATATGCCCTAGAGGTGTATCATGATATGCCCTGGCCTCACTGTACCCTAGAGGTGTATCATGATATACCCTAGAGGTGTATCATGATATACCCTAGAGGTGTATCATGATATGCCCTGGCCTCACTGTACCCTAGAGGTGTGTCATGATATGCCCTGGCCTCACTATACCCTAGAGGTGTATCATGATATGCCCTAGAGGTGTATCATGATATGCCCTGGCCTCACTGTACCCTAGAGGTGTATCATGATATGCCCTAGAGGTGTATCATGATATGCCCTAGAGGTGTATCATGATATGCCCTGGCCTCACTGTACCCCTAGAGGTGTGTCATGATATGCCCCTGGCCTCACTATACCCTAGAGGTGTACTTCATGATATGCCCTAGAGGTGTATCATGATATGCCCTGGCCTCTACTATACCCTAGAGGCGTATCATGATATGCCCTGGCCTCACTATACCCTAGAGGCGTATCATGATATGCCCTGGCATCACTGTACCCTAGAGGTGTATCATAATATTCCTGGCCTCACTGTACCCTAGAGGGTGTATCATGATATGCCCTGGCCTCACTATACCCTAGAGGTGTATCATAACATGCCCTGGCCTCACTGTACCCTAGAGGTGTATCATGACATACCCTGGCCTCACTGTACCCTTAGAGGTGTATCATGATATGCCCTAGAGGTGTATCATGATATGCCCTGGCCTCACTATGCCCTAGAGGTGTATCATGATATTCCCTGGCCTCACTATACCCTAGGGTGTATCATGCCCTGTACCTAGAGGTGTATCATGATATGCCCTAGAGGTTATTGCCCTGCCTCACTATACCCTAGAGGTGTATCATGATATGCCCTAGAGGTGTATCATGATATGCCCTAGAGGTGTATCATGATATGCCCTAGAGGTGTATCATGATATGCCCCTAGGGGTGTATCATGATATGCCCTAGAGGTGTATCATGATATGCCCTAGAGTGTATCATGATATGCCCCTAGAGGTGTATCATGATATGCCCTAGAGGTGTATCATGATATGCCCTAGAGGTGTATCATGATATGCCCTAGAGTATCATGATATGCCCTAGAGGTGTATCATGATATACCCTAGAGGTGTATCATGATATACCCGGGCCTCACTATGCCCTAGAGGTGTATCATGATATACCCTGGCCTCACTGTACCCTAGAGGTGTATGCATGATATGCCCTAGAGGTGTATCATGATATGCCCTGGCCTCACTATACCCTAGAGGTGTATCATGATATGCTCCTAGAGGTGTATCATGATATGCCCTAGAGGTGTATCGATGATAGCCCTAGAGGTGCATCATGATATGCCCTAGAGGTGTATCATGATACTGCCCTAGAGGTGTATCATGATATGCCCTAGAGGTGTATCATGATATGCCCTAGAGGTGTATCATGAATATGCCCTAGAGGTGTATCATGATATGCCCTGGCCCTCACTGTCCCTAGAGGTGTATCATGATATGCCCTAGAGGTGTATCACTGATATGCCCTAGAGGGGGTGTATCATGATATGCCCTAGAGGTGTATCATGATATGCCCTAGAGGTGTATCATGATATGCCCTAGAGGTGTATCATGATATGCCCTAGAGGTGTATCATGATATGCCCTAGAGGTGTATCATGATATGCCCTAGAGGTGTATCATGATATGCCCTAGAGGTGTATCATGATATGCCCCTAGAGGTGTATCATGATATGCCCTAGAGGTGTATCATGATATGCCCAGAGGTGGTATCATGATATGCCCCTAGAGGTGTATCATGATATGCCCCTAGAGGTGTATCATGATATGCCCTAGAGGTGTATCATGATATGCCCTAGAGGTGTATCATGATATGCCCTAGAGGTGTATCATGATATGCCCTGGCCTCACCATATGAAGCTGACTCATCACTACTGCACTTATTCAGAATGCTGTCCAATCAGAAGGCTTTCCTCTGCACACCATATTCACAGTACATTATGTCTGCTCCTCTCCCTCCCTCCCACCAGAGAGGTGCTTCCAAGATCTTTGACGAGGTGCTGCTGGTGGATGTGTTGGACAGCGGAGACAGAGCTCACCTGGCCCTGATGAAGAGACCGGACCTGGGAGTCACCTTCACCAAGCTACACTGCTGGACTCTTACCCACTACTCCAAATGTGTCTTCATGGACGCGGACACAATGGTGAGACCCTATGGACCCTGTCTCTACACACTCCCCCCTATGGACCCTGTCTATACACACTCCCCCTATGGACCCTGTCTCTACACACACTCCCCCCCTATGGACCCTGTCTCTACACACTCCCCCCTATGGACCCTGTCTCTACACACTCCCCCTATGGACCCTGTCTCTACACACCCCCATGGACCCTGTCTCTACACACTCCCCCTATGGACCCTGTCTCTACACACTCCCCCTATGGACCCTGTCTCTACACTCCCCCTATGGACCCTGTCTATACACACTCCCCCTATGGACCCTGTCTCTACACACTCCCCCCTATGGACCCTGTCTCTACACACTCCCCCTATGGACCCTGTCTCTACACACTCCCCCTATGGACCCTGTCTCTACACACACTCCCCCTATGGACCCTGTCTCTCCACACCTCCCCCTATGGACCCTGTCTCTACACACTCCCCCTATGGACCCTGTCTCTACACACTCCCCCTATGGACCCTGTCTCTACACTCCCCCCTATGGACCCTGTCTCTACACACTCCCCCCTATGGACCCTGTCTCTACACCCTCCCCCTATGGACCCTGTCTCTACACACTCCCCCTATGGACCCTGTCTCTACACACTCCCCCTATGGACCCTGTCTCTACACCACCCCCTATGGACCCTGTCTCTACACACTCCCCCCTATGGACCCTGTCTCTCACACTCCCCCTATGGACCCTGTCTCTACACACTCCCCCTATGGACCCTGTCTCTACACACCCCCCTATGGACCCTGTCTCTACACACTCCCCCCTATGGACCCTGTCTCTACACACTCCCCCTATGGACCCTGTCTCTACACACTCCCCCTATGGACCCTGTCTCTACACACTCCCCCTATGGACCCTGTCTCTACACACTCCCCCTATGGACCCTGTCTCTACACACTCCCCCTATGGACCCTGTCTCTACACACTCCCCCTATGGACCCTGTCTCTACACATCCCCCCTATGGACCCTGTCTCTACACACTCCCCCTATGGACCCTGTCTCTACACACTCCCCCTATGGACCCTGTCTCTCACACTCCCCCTATGGACCCTGTCTCTACACACTCCCCCTATGGACCCTGTCTCTACACCTCCCCCTATGGACCCTGTCTCTACACACTCCCTATGGACCCTGTCTCTACACACTCCCCCTATGGACCCTGTCTCTACCTCCCCCTATGGACCCTGTCTCCACTCCCCCCTATGGACCCTGTCTCTACACACTCCCCCCTATGGACCCTGTCTCTACACACTCCCCCCTATGGACCCTGTCTCTACACACTCCCCCCTATGGACCCTGTCTATACACACTCCCCCCTATGGACCCTGTCCTGAATGAACAGCGCCGGAAGAAGATGGCTGCCGTTTTACAGCCCTCTAACCAATTGTACTATTATGTGTGTTTTTCCGCGTTATTTGTAATTTATTTTGTACATAATGTTTCTGCCATCGTCTCTTATAACCAAAGAGAGCTTCTGGATATCAGGACAGCGATTACTCACCTCGCGTTGGACGAACACTTTTTCTTCAACGAGGCGTCGCGAAGGATATTCTACAGACTCCCGACAAGGCCCAGATCCCCGTCATTCGCGTGAGGAAGAGACGGAGATATCGTGGGCGCAGATCCGGTGCCTTGTAGAGGATACGACGGCGAACGAGTAAACTGCCTCTCCCATCAATCCTATTAGCCAACGTTCAAGCTTTGGAGAATAAAATGGACGATTTAAGATTACGGTTATCCTACCAACGGGACATTAAAAACTGTAATATCTTATGTTTCCACGGAGTCGTGGCTGAACGACGACAATGATAACATTCAGCTAGCAGGCTATACGCTACATCGGCAGGACAGAACGGCAGACTCGGGTAAGGCGAGGGGTGGCGGTCTCTGTATATTTGTAAACAACAGCTGGTGCACAAAATCAAATACTAAGGAAGTCTCAAGGTTTTGCTCGCCTGAGGTAGAGTATCTTATGATAAGCTGTAGACCACACTATTTACCAAGAGAGTTTTCATCTACTATTTTTCATAGCTGTCTATTTACCACCACAAACCAATGCTGGCATTAAGATTGCACTGAACGAGTTGTACAAGGCCATTAATCAACAGGAAAACGCTCATCCAGATGCAGCGCTCCTAGTAGCAGGGGACTTTAATGCAGGGAAACTTAAATCCGTTCTACCTAATTTCTACCAGCATGTTAAATGTGCAACCAGAGGGGAAAAAACTCTAGACCACCTTTACTCCACACACAGAGACGCATACAAAGCTCTCCCTCGCCCTCCATTTGTTAAATCTGACCATAACTCTATCCTCCTGATTCCTGCTTATAAGCAAAAACTGAAGCAGGAAGCACCAGTGATTCGGCTAATAAAAAAGTGGTCAGATGACGCAGATGCTAAGCTACAGGACTGTTTTGCTAGCACAGACTGGAACATGTTCCGGGATTCTTCAGACAGCATTGAGGAGTACACCACATCAGTCACTGGCTTCATCAATAAGTGCATCGATGATGTCGTCCCCACAGTGACCGTACGTACATACCCCAACCAGAAGCCATGGATTACAGGAAACATCCGCACTGAGCTAAAGGGTAGAGCTGCCGCTTTGCAAGGAACGGGACTCTAACCCGACGCTTATAAGAAATCCCGCTATGACCTCCGACGAACCATCAAACAGGCAAAGAGTCAATACAGGTCTAAGATTGAATCATACTACACTGGCTCTGACGCTCGTCGGATGTGGCAGGGCTTGAAAACTATTACAGACTACAAAGGGAAGCACAGCCGCGAGCTGCCCAGTGACACAAGCCTACCAGACGAGCTAAACCACTTCTATGCTCGGCCGAGGCAAGCAACACTGAAGCATGCATGAGAGCACCAGCTGTTCCGGACGACTATGTGATCACGCTCTCCGTAGCCGATGTGAGTAAGACTTTTAAGCAGGTCAACATTCACAAGGCCGCAGGGCCAGACGGATTACCAGGACGTGTACTCCGAGCATGTGCTGACCAACTGGCAAGTGTCTTCACTGACATTTTCAACATGTCCCTGACTGAGTCTGTAATACCAACATGTTTCAAGCAGACCACCATAGTCCCCGTGCCCAAGAACTCTAAGATAACCTGCCTAAATGACTACCGACCCGTGGCACTGACGTCTGTAGCCATGAAGTGCTTTGAAAGACTGGTCATGGCTCACATCAACAGCATAATCCCAGAAACCCTAGACCCACTCCAATTTGCATACCGCCCCCAACAGATCCACAGATGATGCAATCTCTATCGCACTCCACACTGCCTTTTCCCACCTGGACAAGAGGAACACCTATGTGAGAATGCTATTCATTGACTACAGCTCAGCATTCAACACCATAGTGCCCTCAAAGCTCATCACTAAGCTAAGGGATCCTGGGACTAAACACCTCCCTCTGCAACTGGATCCTGGACTTCCTGACGGGCCGCCCCCAGGTGGTAAGGGTAGGTAACAACACATCTGCCACACTGATCCTCAACACGGGGGCCCCTCAGGGGGTGCGTGCTCAGTCCCCTCCTGTACTCTCTGTTCACCCATGACTGCATGGCCAGGCACGACTCCAACACCATCATTAAGTTTGCCGACTGACACAACAGTGGTAGGCCTGATCACCGACAACGATGAGACAGCCTATAGGGAGGAGGTCAGAGATCTGGCCGTGTGGTGCCAGGACAACAACCTCTCCTCAACGTGACCAAGACAAAGGAGATGATTGTGGACTACAGGAAAAAAAAGAGGACTGAGCACGCCCCCATTCTCATCGACGGGGCTGTAGTGGAACAGGTTGAGAGCTTCAAGTTCCTTGGTGTCCACATCACCAACGAACTATCATGGTCCAAACACACCAAGACAGTCGTGAAGAGGGCACCGACAAAGCCTATTCCCCCTCAGGAGACTAAAAAGATTTGGCATGGGTCCTCAGATCCTCAAAAAATTCTACAGCTGCACCATCGAGAGCATCCTGACTGGTTGCATCACCGCCTGGTATGGCAACTGCTTGGCCTCTGACCGCAAGGCACTACAGAGGGTAGTGCGTACGGCCCAGTACATCACAGGGGCAAAGCTCCCTGCCATCCAGGACCTCTATACCAGGCGGTGTCAGAGGAAGGCCCTCAAAATTGTCAAAGACTCCAGTCACCCTAGTCATAGACTGTTCTCTCTGCTACCGCACGGCAAGCGGTACCGGAGTGCCAAGTCTAGGTCCAAAAGACTTCTCAACAGCTTCTACCCCCAAGCCATAAGACTCCTGAACAGCTAATCATGGCTACCCGGACTATTTGCACTGCCCCCCACCCCCATACTTTTTACGCTGCTGCTACTCTGTTAAGTATTTATGCATAGTCACTTTAACTCTACCCACATGTACATATTACCTCAACTACCTCAACTAGCCGGTGCCCCCGCACATTGACTATGCAACGGTACCCCCCTGTATATATAGCCTCCCTACTGTCACTTTATTCTATTGTATATATAGCCTCCCTACTGTCACTTTATTCTATTGTATATATAGCCTCCCTACTGTCACTTTATTTTTACTTCTGCTCTTTTTTTCTCAACACTTTTTTGTTGTTGTTTTATTCTTACTTTTTTGTTTAAAATAAATGCATTGTTGGTTAAGGGCTGTAAGTAAGCATTTCACTGTAATGTCTGCACCTGTTGTATTCGGCGCATGTGACCAATAAAATTTGATTTGATTTGTCTCTATACACTCCCCCCTATGGACCCTGTCTCTACACACTCCCCCCTATGGACCCTGTCTCTACACACTCCCCCTATGGACCCTGTCTCTACACACTCCCCCCTATGGACCCTGTCTCTACACACCCCCTATGGACCCTGTCTCTACACACTCCCCCCTATGGACCCTGTCTCTACACACTCCCCCCTATGGACCCTGTCTCTACACACTCCCCCCTATGGACCCTGTCTCTACACACTCCCCCCTATGGACCCTGTCTATACACACTCCCCCCTATGGACCCTGTCTATACACACTCCCCCTATGGACCCTGTCTCTACACACTCCCCCTATGGACCCTGTCTCTACACACTCCCCCTATGGACCCTGTCTATACACACTCCCCCCTATGGACCCTGTCTCTACACACTCCCCCTATGGACCCTGTCTCTACACACTCCCCCTATGGACCCTGTCTCTACACACTCCCCCTATGGACCCTGTCTCTACACACTCCCCCCTATGGACCCTGTCTCTACACACTCCCCCCTATGGACCCTGTCTCTACACACTCCCCCCTATGGACCCTGTCTCTACACACTCCCCCCTATGGACCCTGTCTCTACACACTCCCCCCTATGGACCCTGTCTCTACACACTCCCCCCTATGGACCCTGTCTATACACACTCCCCCTGTTGACCTGTATGTCCTCCTGGTTATCCAGGTGGTACAGGATAGTTGACCTGTATGTCCTCCTGGTTATCCAGGTGGCTTCAGTATATTTGACCTGTATGTCCTCCTGGTTATCCAGGTGGCTTCAGTATATTTGACCTGTATGTCCTCCTGGTTATCCAGGTGGTACAGGATAGTTGACCTGTATGTCCTCCTGGTTATCCAGGTGGCTTCAGTATATTTGACCTGTATGTCCTCCTGGTTATCCAGGTGGCTTCAGTATATTTGACCTGTATGTCCTCCTGGTTATCCAGGTGGCTTCAGTATATTTGACCTGTATGTCCTCCTGGTTATCCAGGTGGCTTCAGTATATTTGACCTGTATGTCCTCCTGGTTATCCAGGTGGTACAGGATAGTTGACCTGTATGTGTTTGTTGCAGGTGGTACAGAACGTGGATGAGTTGTTTGACAGAGAGGAGCTGTCTGCGGCCCCGGACCCCGGCTGGCCAGACTGTTTCAACTCTGGCGTGTTCGTGTTCCGGCCCTCCAACGAGACGTACGGCAAACTGCTCAAGTACTGCACAGAACACGGCAGCTTCGACGGTAACGTTTCAGAGCGTTTTCTAATATTTTGTTTTGTTTGGCAATGTCATGTCCATTTTCCATCTTATGACTTTATGTATTTTAAAGCTGCCTATTGTAGCTAACCACTGGCGTTGTCGCTTATGTACAAATGTAGGTCTTGGAGTATATCGGGGTAGCGTTTCCATGGTCGTTTGCTGCTAGAAAATGTGGCGCGTTTCCAACAATGTAGATTCAATATGTGCTGCGTTCCAAAATCTCTGTGGTATTTCCTTCTGGGTAGTGGCTGTCCTCTAGCAGTCTTCAGTCCATTTCTAGCGTTTGAGGTTGACCCATTTTTAGCTAGCTCTATCTAAATATGATGTCAAGCGGTTTCTTGAGTAAGCACTTTATGAAGCTTAGAGGCTGAACACAGGGTCCTCCTGTCACGACACAGCCTCTCACCCCCTGAGTTATACTGAGAAGCTCTACAGAGGGTGGGGTGAATTTGAGAAGCTCTACAGAGGGTGGGGTGAATTTGAGAAGCTCTACAGAGGGTGGGGTGAATTTGAGAAGCTCTACAGAGGGTGGGGTGAATTTGAGAAGCTCCATTTTGCGATGGGCACTGGCTGACATTACCTGGCTCCATCCCATGAGAACCCTGGTGAATAGTGGCCTCCAGCTTGGCTTCAGCCCCAGTCAGTACCACTCTGAAATGGCACCCTGTTCCCTATATTGAACCCCCAGGCTCTGTGGTGCACTAGGGAATAGGGTGGCATTTAAGACGCAGCCCTAGTCTGGAAATGGTTGCTATGCATTTACATCAGTAACCCACTAGCTTTTTGTTGGTTTGAGTTAGTTTATTCCTGCTAGCTTTCTGTTGACGGGCCACTGTATAATGGCGCTGGCATCCTAGCAGCATTTCGCTCTGTCCTCGCTTGCTCGCGCTCTGTCCTCGCTCGCTCGCGCTTTGTCCTCGCTCGCGCTCTGCACTTCAGAGCATTCAGAGAACATATTGAATGTTAGCACAGCAGGTTTAGACTGACAACAAACTCTTTCATGGCAGACTCGTTTTATAGCCTTTTTATAACCATAGTCACTGTTGGAATGGAGCTAAATGTAACTATTTATGAGAGGGCAGAACTGAAAGGTGTTCTGGTTGGAACTGATCAATCATCAGGGTACACAATGTACTCATTTAATCATCTTACCTAGCCTGCTGGTGCTAACGTGTCCTTGTCCACAATAGCAAGACTAAAGCTGGATATTTTAATACGTTGTTTGAATTTGCTACAGTGTGGACAAATGGGCTTTTGGGCCTATTGCAAACAAAACACAGTACTTGCTGTAAGCAATCTGCAATAATGCTTTTGACAACCCCTTTAAACATGAACATATTGCAGTTGGTTTTACTGTAGCTAGCCAGACTAACGGCTATCCAACCTCTTCAGAACAATGAATCAGTGACGCAGCTATCTGGATGGAATATTTTAGCCATATTGGAGTTTGAGACACCAATTAGTTTGCTTAATGGTCCCACTGTATAATGGAGCTGGCATCCTAGCAGCGTCTTAATGGTGCCACATTCTTTCAAGAGCAGACTCATTTCGAACTCATTCTGGCGGCCTGGAGTGAAGGAACAGTTGGCAGGAATCTAGTGACTTTTTGTCTGGGTTGGTATCACACATGAGAATCTAGTTTTATTTAACCAGGTAAGACCCATTGAGGTTACTTATTTTGTGAGGGCGACCTGGCTAGGTCATACAGATCGTATAGCAGATCATACATAAAATGTTACAAAACATACAAATACGCACAAATGTCCCAGATACAACTGCATCAAAAACAACGTTATAGATCAGTCTTAAAAACAGGCAAGGACGTTAACGCTGCTAACTTTTTATCTTTTTGAAGCATGTTCCAAGATGCAGGGGCATTATGGGGGATAAAATTGTTTCCCCACCAGTTCCTTAGGAACAGACGAGGACAGCAGACTGATCTGGGCAGTAAGGAACAGAGAAACAAAGGGAGTTGCCCTATTTCTGCGTCCTACATAAAGGTGTACCAGCCTCCTGATGGAAAGGGGTCCATTGCATGATGGGTGATCTAGCATTGGTGATTAAATCTTTAAGCGCCGTGATCCACGTGACTCGTTTCAGGAAACTAGGATGTGTCGAACTTCACTACTTCACAGGAGAGGCATTTGAACGTAAACATTTTTTTTTTTTTTATCTAATTGTGTTTTTTTAGGCAGAAATGCCTTCTGGAACATGTAAAACTGTCATGTGCCTTTTTTAAAAACGAACTTTTTAAGGCAAATATTAATAAGTTAAATTACGAGCCTAGTTGGTTTAGCCATGGAAAAAGACAGGAATCTTCCCGCTAGCCATGATTGGCTGAGATAATGGATGGGCTGGACATGCCAGGAGATGAGTTTGGATTGGTCTGCCATGTAGCACGCTTCTGTCTGTAACGTGAGCTGTTCAGTATGTGTTGATAGTCCTTTCTACTGCACTGTTTTTGAAAGATATGTTAGCCATCGAACTACAAGTTTTGCTACTTTTCTCAACATTGATGCCCAGAATTTAGCAGGCGCCATCGACAGATCAGTTGGAAAAAGTGATGGGCTACTTTCTGCACACGCCACGGTCCGTGTGAACCGGAGTGTCTTGACACAAGGCCGTCCAAACAAGATGTAGCTACAAACAAAACGGAGTTAAATGCTTCCAGTCTGCCGTGAAGTGTTCATGCATGTATACGGGTAGGAGTCTAGCTACATTTTCAGATAAGTTTCTAATTTTGTCAGTCATTTTCATTGTAAGTTAAAACGTACTGTTGGCTAGCTAGCGAACCTTAGCTTGCTGGCTCGCTAGCTAGCGAACCTTAGCTTGCTGGCTCGCTAGCTAGCGATCCTTAGCTTGCTGGCTCGCTAGCTAGCGAACCTTAGCTTGCTGGCTCGCTAGCTAACGTTACGTGTATGAACCTTAGCTTGTTGGCTGGCTAGCTAGCTAGCTAAGGTTACGTGTATGATCTGTGTACAGTACTAATATTATTCGAATCAGAACCATTTGCATTGCTAGTTATAGCATAATGTTAGCTAGCTAACATTGAACCTAGTTTGTTAGCTTTAGCTAGCTGCAGATTCATACTACAGCTATGACGATGTTTGTATTGGTAGTAGTATAGGGTGGGATTATACCGGTTCATTGTTTAGCTAGCTAGCTAGCTAGCTACATGTCTAAACAAAAGAGTCCATTTCACCAGATTATTACATGACCCATCAAGTTAGCCAGGTGTGTCTGGGGGTGATTACGGCCATCTATTGTATTTCATGAACATGTGTACATGTCTAGACAATAGTGACCCATCCACTTAAAAATATTTTATCTGGACACTTTAATTTTTTCATATTGCTACAATGCAAGTAACCATTTCAGTGTACCGTTTACACCTTCTGTATCCTGTGCATGTGACAAATGCACTTCAATCTTATTTTATATAGTGTGTGTTTACCAGAGACGGTAATGTGAGGAACAACATGACCTGCACCAAAGTCAGATTAGGATATAGGCCAAGGACTAGATACAGTGTATTTTTACCTGGTGTTTTTCCTTATTGTAGGCTACAACTTTCACCATATTTAGTCTTAATCTTTGGTTGTTTACTAAACTACTCACTCTGTTTAGCACATGGCCTCACGTGTGAATCCTTAAAGAGATGGGTGGGGCTAAGGCTTAAGAGGGTGTAGACTAGGGCTGTGGCGGTGATTGTTTGTGGTGTTGCTGTAGTTATTGTAGTTGATTGTCAAGCAAATAACTGTCGGCCTCACGGTAATTGACCGTTTAATTAACAAACACATTTAGCATCTCCTGGCTTACACACATTACCTACAAGCCATTTTAAAAAGTCTAATAAATCCATGTAATATAGCCTACACCATCACAATAAATCCATTATTTATTTTAGACAGGTCTAAAGAAGCATGACATGAAGAAAATGTATCTATTTCAGAAGAATTCTGTGTTGAGCAGTTAACAAAGAAATAGGTACTCCTATATGCTTAATTTAGAGTTATTAATGTAACTTTTGTAGTTCTACAAACGTTGGGCTATATGTTTTGATTTTTAATACATTGTAAGGCTGCATGATGCGACTAATGATGATTTGAAAAAAGTTGCTTGAAAGGCATGAGCTCGGCTTTATTTTTTTGCGCAGGCTGTACACACTTCATCAGTCTCTCATTCACAATTTGACAAACACTTGATAATGCCTCAAATTTTACAGCGGCATCCCCTTTTAGGGTGCATTACGGATGCACCCTAAAAAATCCATGCCTTTTGCGGCCAGGAGTGCTGCGTTGTGCTGCGCAATCCAAAGCGTCTCACTCACACCCGTCAGGTGATCGGGTCTTTCTCATAGGCTACAAGTTAAGACGGACACATCCGGGACACAACTGCGTGAGTCCTTATCTAATTCCAAGGTGCATATTGAAGATATTGGAAGAACTGACCACATTTAAGTCTGACCCACTGGAATTGTGAAATAATCTGTCTGTAAACAATTGTTGGAAAAATTACTTGTGTCATGCACAAAGTAGATGTCCTAACCGACTTGCTAAAACTAGTTTGTTAACAAGAAATTTGTGGAGTGGTTAAAAAATGAGTTTTAATGACTCCAACTGTATATATTCCAGTTAGGCTCTACACCCCTTGTAAAGCAGATTAATGTCCTTAATTTGAAGAAGTTATTTGGCCACTTTAGTTGTGAGACAAACCTTATCGGCCAATGGGCTAGGCTACATGAGGTGTGCGACTATGATTCGAACAAAAGGCATTGTTTCTAATGCTGGGCATCATTAACAAGTGATAATATATAATTCATAAGTGATATGCTAATATTGTCATCCATCAGACTATTTTTGATTTAATCTTGTCTTTAAATATACTAAATAATATGTGACATTTGTTTTGATTTAGAATGGACCATTATCATACACCTGTATCAAAACGGGCAGTGGGGAAAAATACATGTCATCTATGCACTTAAATAGCGAATGGAGGACGCTTTTCCCCGTGATTCATTTTCATGCCAGCCAGGTAGGCTATACTCCTGTTGTAAAGAGAGGCAATGTGCTTAATATTAGGAAAGTTGAGAAATAAATATAGTAGGCCTAGCCTGTAGAAAGCTGATGGGATCCTCCTCTTTTTAATAGAGGCCATCACTCTGTTTTCTCACGCTACTCCATAGCCTATAGAAATGTTGTGCAACATGGCTCAGGGGCTCTCATGAAGTGTTTGATTAGATGTTCAATTACATTTGCATTGATGTCAGAGTGATTAGAGGGACAATAGTGCTGAGTACCAGGCAGTTAAGCAAGTTTGGTAGGCTACTAATGACCAACAGAGCTTGGAGAAGCCTAATTACCGTGACTAAACGGTCTTGTGGAATTTGACGGCCTTCATGACTCGTGGCGGTAATACGGTTACCGCAACAGCACTAGTGTAGACAAAGAGCTCTCCAGTAGGTGTACCAACATTCAGGGGCCATTTTCTCGAAAGTGGAGTTACAAGTTTCAAAGCAGATTTACTTTACCATTTGTTCCTCAACTGCATGATATACCATTTTCTTGCTCAGTCTCTACTTTTTATCCAGTGTAAAAAAAAACACAATTTCAAATGTTGCTACATAAGACTGAATTGAGGTGGTCGGTCACACACTGTCCAGAGTTTAAGGTACTTGTTGAGGCATATAGACAATATTACCATAATCTATTATATTATATATAGATATTACCATAACCTAGCACAGAAAGTGTTTTGAAAAAGATTGACTGACATTGAAAAACAAAATATAAACACTGTTTGTTCTTGGTAAAGTTAGATTCAGCTTTTCATCTTACCAAATCCCAAGATGCTTATATGCGGTGACCCTATCAATGTGCTGGCCTTTTAGAGTTAAAATCTGAAAATGACTGTCTACTTTCAGAGAAGAGAACCATACATTTAGTTTTCCTTGCATTAAGCACAAGTTTCAATTAGAAAGATGTTGCTTTTGAACTGCATCTAAAGCCAACTGTAAATCCTGAAAAGCCTTATATTAGATACACTACAATAAATAATTGTCATTAGCCTACAGATGGAGATTTGCATAGTCATGTCTATTCTATATCATTTATATATTGTAAAAAAGCATTGGACCAGCGGGGCATGGACACGTGTCAAAGACTTTCGATAAGTCAATAAAGTGAAAGTGATGTTTCTTGTCCTGAGCATCTAGAATATCACCTGCAACCTTAGTTACTGCAGTAAATACTGCCGCTGGTGTACAGCAATCTTTAAGTCATACCACAGATTCTCAATTGGATTGAGGTCTGGGCTTTGACTAGGCCATTCCAAGACATTTTAAATGTTTCCCCTTAAACCACTCAAGTGTTGCTTTAGCAGTATGCTTAGGGTCATTGTCCTGCTGGAAGGTGAACCTCCGTCCCAGTCTCAAATCTCTGGAAGACTGAAACAGGTTTCCCTCAAGAATTTCCCTGTAATTAGCACCATCCATAATTCCTTCAATTCTGACCAGTTTCCTAGTCCCTGCCAATGGAAAAACATCCCCACCGCATGATGCTGCCACCATGCTTCACTGTGGGGATGGTGTTCTCGGGGTGATGAGAGGTGTTGGGTTTGCGCCAGACATAGCGTTTTCCTTGATGGCCAAAAAGCTAAATTTTAGTCTCATCTGACCAGAGTACCTTCTTCCATATGTTTGGGGAGTCTCCCACATGCCTTTTGGCGAACACCAAACGCGTTTGCTTATTGTTTTATTTAAGCATTGGCTTTTTTCTTGCCACTCTTCAGTAAAGCCCAGCTCTGGAGTGTACAGCTTTTTTATATTTTATTTTATTTTTGTCATTTAGCAGACGCTCTTATCCAGAGCGACTTACAGGAGCAATTAGGGTTAAGTGCCTTGCTCAAGGGCACATCGACAGATTTTTCACCTAGTCTGCTCGGGGATTAGAACCAGCGACCTTTCGGTTACTGGCACAACGCTCTTAACCACTAAGCTACCTGCTCCTATGGCCAGACTCCAATCTCTGCTGTGGAGCTTTGCAGCTCCTTCAGGGTTATCTTTGGTCTCTTTGTTGCCTCTGATTAATGCCCTCCTTGCCTGGTCCATGAGTTTTGGTGGGCGGCCCTCTCTTGGCATGTTTGTTGTGGTGCCATATTCTTTCCATTTTTTAAATAATGGATTTAATGGTGCTCCGTGGACGTTCAAAGTTTCAGATTTTTTTATAACCCAACCCTGATCTGTACTTCTCCACAACCTTGTCCCTGATCTGTTTGGAGAGCTCCTTGGTCTTCATGGTGCCCATTGCGTGGTGGTGCCCCTTGCTTAGTGGTGTTGCAGACTCTGGGGCCTTTCAGAACAGGTGTGTGTATATATACTGAGATCATGTGACACTTAGATTGCACACAGGTGGACTTCATTTAACTAATTATGTGACCTCTGAAGGTAATTGGTTGCACCAGATCTTATTTAGGGGCATCATAGCAAAGGGGGTGAATACATATGCACACCACTTTTCAGTTATTTATTTTTTATAATTTTTTCAAACAAGTTATTTATTTTTATTTATTTAGTTATTTTCTTAATTTCACTTCACCAATTTGGACTATTTTGTATGTCCATTACATGAAATCCAAATAAAAATCAATTTAAATTACAGGTTGTAATGCAACAAAATAGGAAAAACGCCAAGGGATGAATACTTTTGCAAGGCACTGTATTCTGTTGGTGGCAAGAATCTTGTATTATTTCAATTGAAAAACTCAGTGTTGAATCAAGTGTTTTTTTATATCAGTTCATAAACCATGTGCCATGGAATCAGTACATCGAAAATCTCTTCCCATTGATGTTGCAGCCTGTATGGGGCAGCTGGCAACATTTATGTCCTCAAATCAAACTGGTATATTTTTCTATTTATGCTAATTCTTTTCAGCCAGTTTATCTTTAATATATGGCAGACAAACAAGTTCCCTCCCCTTCCCCTCTAACATGGTCTTTGTGGTTGAGGTGATGGTGGAAAGTTCTAGTGGACAATGGGAGTCAATCACAGTTCACTGTTGAGATTGAACGAGCTTCAAACGAGCTTCAATTCCATACAACACTCCTTCAGTAGCCTCCAACTGCTCTTAAACACTAGTAAAACTAAATGCATGCTCTTCAACCGAACGCTGCTGGCACCCGCCCACCCGACTAGAATCACCACTCTCGACGGGTCTGACCTAGAGTATATGGACAACTACAAATACCTAGGTGTCTGGTTAGACTGTAAACTCTCCTTCCAGACTCACATTAAGAATCTCCAATCCAAAGTTAAATCTAGAATCGGTTTCCTATTTCGCAACAAAGCCTCCTTCACTCATGCTGCCAAACATGCCCCTCGTAAAACTGACTATCCTACCGATCCTTGACTTCGCGATGTCATTTACAAAATAGCCTCCAACACTCTACTCAGCAAATTGGATGTAGTCTATCACAGTGCCATCCGTTTGTCTCCAAAGCCCCATATACTACCCACCACTGTGACCTGTACGCTCTTGTTGGCTGGTCCTCACTACATATTCGTCGCCAAACCCACTGGCTCCAGGCCATCTATAAATCACTGCTAGGCAAATCCCCGCCTTATCTTAGCTCATTGGTCACCATAGCAACACCCACCCGTAGTCTGCGCTCCAGCGGGTATATCTCACTGGTCATCCCCAAAGCCAACACCTCCTTTGGCCGCAATTCCTTCCAGTTCTCTGCTGCCAATGACTGGAACAAATTGCAAAAATCTCTGAAGCTGGAGACACTTATCTCCCTCACTAACTTTAAGCATCAGTTGTCAGAGCACCTTACCGATCACTGCACCTGTACACAGCCCATCTGAAATTAGCCCACCCAACTACCTCATCCCTATATTGTTATTTATTTTGCTCATTTGCACCCCAGTATCTCTATTTGCACATCATCTCTTGCACATCATTCCAGTGTTAATACTAAATTGTAATTATTTTGCACTATAGCCTATTTTATTGCCTTACCTCCATAACTTGCTAAATTTGCACACTGTATATTATATGTATTTCTGTTGTATTTTTGACTTTGTTTTGTTTTACCCCATATGTAACTCTGTTGTTGTTTTTATCGCACTGCTTTGCTTTATCTTGGCCAGGTCGCAGTTGTAAATGAGAACTTGTTCTCAACTGGTTTACCTGGTTAAATAAAGGTGAAATAAAAAAATAAAAAAATTGAACACTGAAGACAAAGTAATGGAAGAGTTAATGATAACAGCCTGTAACGGTCTTGCTAATATACACTTCAGAGGCACAACGTGCTCAGCGGAACTGCCCTGCCGCCATCTTGGATTGTCTTTCTGGGCTGGTATCACACGAGGAACCTGGACCTCCCAGACAAAACAAACCACAAACACTTTTTGTCTACCAAGAACGCAGGCTTGTTGGAGGAGCATGTCCATATCCCCATTTTGAAGGATTTGTTTACCATTTTCCAGTCAGACTTGATCCTCGGTCAGTGTTCTAATCCACCTGGATTCCCTGTGCTGTTTAATGACACATTAATGTCCCCGGGACCACCCATACGTAAAAATGTATGCACACATGACTGTAAGTCGCTTTGGATAAAAGCGTCTGCTAAATGGCTTTATTATTATTATTATTATTATTGTTATTAATGGATTAGAGGTATGCTAGCTGGGTATGGTAATTGGCTAAAACTTTAGTATTTATTTTTCACTGTAGCTGTGATTGCAGTTCTTCTCTGACCTTTAGCGTTTATGCTCTGGTCCTCCACTACGACTGAAAAAACATAGCGTGAGTAAATTAACATAGTCAGGGCCCACGTTATTGGGCCAATCATTTTTGACCTGACTATAGCGCTGGCTAACCAACAGAACCAACTATTGGGCAATGGCAGATCTGAGTGATGAAATGGTTCAGGAGAGATCAGACTTCAGGTCATGGTCCTGGGGTGCCTCGATACAATTTCCCCTTTTATTACTGCATGCTGTCCAGGTCAGATATGCTTCTGCCCTGGGCTGGTATCTGGACCTGTGGTTCTGTATCATCCACTGCCAGTACCCGCAGGGTTTGAGCCGCATTCCTACTAGTTTCTGCTCAGCCCCTCTAAATGAAAATACTTGGGCTCATTAACTTTATGGAACCTCTCTGCTGGAGGAAAGCCCCAAGGGGGAGTATCTGGGGCTGTGGTATACGGGCCGGGGTTGGGCTGAATGAATGGAAGGACAGTAAGGGGGAGTATCTGGGGCTGTGGTATACGGGCCGGGGTTGGGCTGAATGAATGGAAGGACAGTACTTCAGCCGCTCTGCCTATAATTAACTGCAGACATGTGATTTTCGAGACTGTACCGATACAGCTCTATGCTGTAGAACACGTAGCCTACGTAGAATAGTCTCCAGCTTTTAAAGGTCCACATTCTGTTCTGTGGCTAGTCTCTCCTTAGTGGATACATTCACTCCTTAAATTGTAATTTGACTGGTGGATTGTGAAACCTTGAATGTGATTTACTCAATGACCTTCTGCATACCTTACGTGTGTGTAGATCCCAAGGAAGGTGGGCCTCTTCTGAGAAGGTTGCTCAGCCATTTTAAAGGACTTCCTCATGTTTTCGTGTGCTGGACTGTAGGGCTTAGAGATGGAGAGTGGCTGGATGTGGGGATGGAGAGTGGCTGGATGTGGGGATGGAGAGTGGCTGGATGTGGGGATGGAGAGTGGCTGGATGTGGGGATGGAGAGTGGCTGGATGTGGGGATGGAGAGTGGCTGGATGTGGGGATGGAGAGTGGCTGGATGTGGGGGATGGAGAGTGGCTGGATGTGGGGATGGAGAGTGGCTGGATGTGGGGATGGAGAGTGGCTGGATGTGGGGATGAGAGTGGCTGGATGTGGGGATGGAGAGTGGCTGGATGTGGGGATGGAGAGTGGCTGGATGTGGGGATGGAGAGTGGCTGGATGTGGGGATGGAGAGTGGCTGGATGTGGGGATGGAGAGTGGCTGGACGTGGGGATGGAGAGTGGCTGGATGGGGGGGGTGTATAGTGGCTGTACAGTGCCTTCAGGAAAGTATTCACACCCCTTGACTTTCCACGTTTTTTTTTTTTTAAGCCTGAATTCAAAATGGATAAAACTTTTTTTTTTGCCACTGACCTACACACAATAACCCATGTCAGTGAAACATTTTTTTTTTTAAATTTTCCAAATGATAAAAAAATGTGCAATGTTTTGAGTCGAAGTATTCAACTGTATTTTTGGGGCAAATCCAAAACAACACATTACTGAGTACCACTCCATATTTTCAAGCATGGTGGTTGCTGCATCATGTTATGGGTATACTTGTAATCGTTAAGGACTGGGGAGTTTTTCAGGATAAAAAAGAAATGGAATGGAGCTAAGCGCAGGCAAAATCCCAGAGGAAAACCTGGTTCAGTCTGCTTTCCACCAGACACTGGGAGATGAATTCCCCTTTCAGCAGGACAATAACCTAAAAAACAAGGCCAAATCTAAACTGGAGTTGCTTACCAAGAAGACTGAATGATCCTGAGTGGCCGTGTTAGTTTTGACTTAAATCTACTTGAAAATCTACAGCATGGCAAGACCTGAAAATGGCTGTCGAGCAATGATCAACAAAAAGTTTGAAAAGAGTAATTGGCAAATGTTGCACAATGCAGTTGTGGAAAGCATTTAGACGTATCCAGGAATTAAGACCCACAGCTGTAATCGCTGCCAAAGGTGCTTCAACAAGGTATTGACTCTGGTGTGAATACTTATGAAAATGAAATACAAATCTAATTTACATACATTTTGGGTTATTGTGTGTAGTTTGGTGAGGAAAAAATTAATTTCATCCATTTTGAATTCAGGCTGTAACAACAGTGTGGGATAAGTCGAGGGTTATGAATACTTTCTGAAAGCACCGTCTATTCAGACCATCCATGTAGACATTATTGAGGGCAGCTTTGTGTTTCTGAACAACCAGTTTTACTGTCAGGACTGATCTGAGTAGTCAACTGACAAGGAGCCTGTGGTGGTGTTGGCAGAAAGTCTAATAGCTTTAGGGGTTACAGGTGTATGTGTGTTGGATAGACGGCTGAATGAGACTGACGGCCAGCTGATCCATACGTGTTGGATAGACGGCTGAATGAGACTGACGGCCAGCTGATCCATACGTGTTGGATAGACGGCTGAATGAGACTGACGGCCAGCTGATCCATACGTGTTGGATAGACGGCTGAATGAGACTGACGGCCAGCTGATCCATCGTGTTGGATAGACGGCTGAATGAGACTGACAGCCAGCTGATCCATACGTGTTGGATAGACGGCTGAATGAGACTGACAGCCAGCTGATCCATACGTGTTGGATAGACGGCTGAATGAGACTGACAGCCAGCTGATCCATACGTGTTGGATAGACGGCTGAATGAGACTGACAGCCAGCTGATCCATACGTGTTGGATAGACGGCTGAATGAGACTGACGGCCAGCTGATCCATACGTGTTGGATAGACGGCTGAATGAGACTGACAGCCAGCTGATCCATACGTGTTGGATAGACGGCTGAATGAGACTGACGGCCAGCTGATCCATACGTGTTGGATAGACGGCTGAATGAGACTGACGGCCAGCTGATCCATACGTGTTGGATAGACGGCTGAATGAGACTGACGGCCAGCTGAATGAGACTGACGGCCAGCTGAATGAGACTGACGGCCAGCTGATCCATACGTGTTGGATAGACGGCTGAATGAGACTGACGGCCAGCTGATCCATACGTGTTGGATAGACGGCTGAATGAGACTGACGGCCAGCTGATCCATACGTGTTGGATAGACGGCTGAATGAGACTGACGGCCAGCTGAATGAGACTGACGGCCAGCTGAATGAGACTGACAGCCAGCTGATCCATACGTGTTGGATAGACGGCTGAATGAGACTGACAGCCAGCTGATCCATACGTGTTGGATAGACAGCTGAATGAGACTGACAGCCAGCTGATCCCATACGTGTTGGATAGACGGCTGAATGAGACTGACAGCCAGCTGATCCATACGTGTTGGATAGACGGCTGAATGAGACTGACAGCCAGCTGATCCATACGTGTTGGATAGACGGCTGAATGAGACTGACAGCCAGCTGATCCATACGTGTTGGATAGACGGCTGAATGAGACTGACAGCCAGCTGATCCATACGTGTTGGATAGACGGCTGAATGAGACTGACAGCCAGCTGATCCATACGTGTTGGATAGACGGCTGAATGAGACTGACAGCCAGCTGATCCATACGTGTTGGATAGACGGCTGAATGAGACTGACAGCCAGCTGATCCATACGTGTTGGATAGACGGCTGAATGAGACTGACAGCCAGCTGATCCATACGTGTTGGATAGACGGCTGAATGAGACTGACAGCCAGCTGATCCATACGTGTTGGATAGACGGCTGAATGAGACTGACAGCCAGCTGATCCATACGTGTTGGATAGACGGCTGAATGAGACTGACGGCCAGCTGATCCATACGTGTTGGATAGACGGCTGAATGAGACTGACGGCCAGCTGATCCATACGTGTTGGATAGACGGCTGAATGAGACTGACGGCCAGCTGATCCATACGTGTTGGATAGACGGCTGAATGAGACTGACGGCCAGCTGATCCATACGTGTTGGATAGACGGCTGAATGAGACTGACGGCCAGCTGATCCATACGTGTTGGATAGACGGCTGAATGAGACTGACGGCCAGCCGATCCATACGTGTTGGATAGACGGCTGAATGAGACTGACAGCCAGCTGATCCATACGCGTTGGATAGACGGCTGAATGAGACTGACGGCCAGCTGATCCATACGTGTTGGATAGACGGCTGAATGAGACTGACGGCCAGCTGATCCATACGTGTTGGATAGACGGCTGAATGAGACTGACGGCCAGCTGATCCATACGTGTTGGATAGACGGCTGAATGAGACTGACAGCCAGCTGATCCAGACGTGTTGGATAGACGGCTGAATGAGACTGACAGCCAGCTGATCCATACGTGTTGGATAGACGGCTGAATGAGACCGACAGCCAGCCGATCCATACGTGTTGGATAGGACGGCTGAATGAGACTGACAGCCAGCTGATCCATACGTGTTGGATAGACGGCTGAATGAGACTGACAGCCAGCTGATCCATACGTGTTGGATAGACGGCTGAATGAGACTGACGGCCAGCTGATCCATACGTGTTGGATAGACGGCTGAATGAGACTGACGGCCAGCTGATCCATACGTGTTGGATAGACGGGCTGAATGAGACTGACAGCCAGCTGATCCATACGTGTTGGATAGACGGCTGAATGAGACTGACAGCCAGCTGATCCATACGTGTTGGATAGACGGCTGAATGAGACTGACAGCCAGCTGAATGAGACTGACGGCCAGCTGATCCATACGTGTTGGATAGACGGCTGAATGAGACTGACGGCCAGCTGATCCATACGTGTTGGATAGACGGCTGAATGAGACTGACAGCCAGCTGATCCATACGTGTTGGATAGACGGCTGAATGAGACTGGACGGCCAGCTGATCGCCATACGTGTTGGATAGACGGCTGAATGAGACTGACGGCCAGCTGATCCATACGTGTTGGATAGACGGCTGAATGAGACTGACAGCCAGCTGATCCATACGTGTTGGATAGACGGCTGAATGAGACTGACAGCCAGCTGATCCATACGTGTTGGATAGACGGCTGAATGAGACTGACGGCCAGCTGAATGAGACTGACAGCCAGCTGATCCATACGTGTTGGATAGACGGCTGAATGAGACTGACGGCCAGCTGATCCATACGTGTTGGATAGACGGCTGAATGAGACTGACGGCCAGCTGATCCATACGTGTTGGATAGACGGCTGAATGAGACTGACAGCCAGCTGATCCATACGTGTTGGATAGACGGCTGAATGAGACTGACAGCCAGCTGATCCATACGTGTTGGATAGACGGCTGAATGAGACTGACGCCAGCTGATCCATACGTGTTGGATAGACGGCTGAATGAGACTGACGGCCAGCTGATCCATACGTGTTGGATAGACGGCTGAATGAGACTGACGGCCAGCTGATCCATACGTGTTGGATAGACGGCTGAATGAGACTGACAGCCAGCTGATCCATACGTGTTGGATAGACGGCTGAATGAGACTGACAGCCAGCTGATCCATACGTGTTGGATAGACGGCTGAATGAGACTGACGGCCAGCTGATCCATACGTGTTGGATAGACGGCTGAATGAGACTGACAGCCAGCTGATCCATACGCGTTGGATAGACGGCTGAATGAGACTGACAGCCAGCCGATCCATACGTGTTGGATAGACGGCTGAATGAGACTGACGGCCAGCTGATCCATACGTGTTGGATAGACAGCTGAATGAGACTGACAGCCAGCTGATCCATACGTGTTGGATAGACGGCTGAATGAGACTGACGGCCAGCTGATCCATCGTGTTGGATAGACGGCTGAATGAGACTGACGGCCAGCTGATCCATACGTGTTGGATAGACGGCTGAATGAGACTGACGGCCAGCTGAATGAGACTGACGGCCAGCTGATCCATACGTGTTGGATAGACGGCTGAATGAGACTGACGGCCAGCTGATCCATACGTGTTGGATAGACGGCTGAATGAGACTGACAGCCAGCTGATCCATACGTGTTGGATAGACGGCTGAATGAGACTGACGGCCAGCTGATCCATACGTGTTGGATAGACAGCTGAATGAGACTGACAGCCAGCTGATCCATACGTGTTGGATAGACGGCTGAATGAGACTGACGGCCAGCTGAATGAGACTGACGGCCAGCTGAATGAGACTGACAGCCAGCTGATCCATACGTGTTGGATAGACGGCTGAATGAGACTGACGGCCAGCTGAATGAGACTGACGGCCAGCTGAATGAGACTGACGGCCAGCTGATCCATACGTGTTGGATAGACGGCTGAATGAGACTGACGGCCAGCTGATCCATACGTGTTGGATAGACGGCTGAATGAGACTGACAGCCAGCTGATCCATACGTGTTGGATAGACGGCTGAATGAGACTGACGGCCAGCTGATCCATACGTGTTGGATAGACGGCTGAATGAGACTGACGGCCAGCTGAATGAGACTGACGGCCAGCTGAATGAGACTGACGGCCAGCTGATCCATACGTGTTGGATAGACGGCTGAATGAGACTGACAGCCAGCTGATCCATACGTGTTGGATAGACGGCTGAATGAGACTGACAGCCAGCTGATCCATACGTGTTGGATAGACGGCTGAATGAGACTGACGGCCAGCTGATCCATACGTGTTGGATAGACGGCTGAATGAGACTGACGGCCAGCTGATCCATACGTGTTGGATAGACGGCTGAATGAGACTGACAGCCAGCTGATCCATACGTGTTGGATAGACGGCTGAATGAGACTGACAGCCAGCTGATCCATACGTGTTGGATAGACGGCTGAATGAGACTGACGGCCAGCTGATCCATACGTGTTGGATAGACGGCTGAATGAGACTGACAGCCAGCTGATCCATACGTGTTGGATAGACGGCTGAATGAGACTGACGGCCAGCTGAATGAGACTGACGGCCAGCTGAATGAGACTGACAGCCAGCTGATCCATACGTGTTGGATAGACGGCTGAATGAGACTGACGGCCAGCTGATCCATACGTGTTGGATAGACGGCTGAATGAGACTGACAGCCAGCTGATCCATACGTGTTGGATAGACGGCTGAATGAGACTGACAGCCAGCTGATCCATACGTGTTGGATAGACGGCTGAATGAGACTGACGGCCAGCCGATCCATACGTGTTGGATAGACGGCTGAATGAGACTGACGGCCAGCTGATCCATACGTGTTGGATAGACGGCCGAATGAGACTGACAGCCAGCTGATCCATACGTGTTGGATAGACGGCTGAATGAGACCGACGGCCAGCTGATCCATACGTGTTGGATAGACGGCTGAATGAGACTGACAGCCAGCTGATCCATACGCGTTGGATAGACGGCTGAATGAGACTGACAGCCAGCTGATCCATACGTGTTGGATAGACGGCTGAATGAGACTGACGGCCAGCTGATCCATACGTGTTGGATAGACGGCTGAATGAGACTGACGGCCAGCTGATCCATACGTGTTGGATAGACGGCTGAATGAGACTGACGGCCAGCTGAATGAGACTGACGGCCAGCTGATCCATACGTGTTGGATAGACGGCTGAATGAGACTGACGGCCAGCTGAATGAGACTGACGGCCAGCTGAATGAGACTGACAGCCAGCTGATCCATACGTGTTGGATAGACGGCTGAATGAGACTGACAGCCAGCTGATCCATACGTGTTGGATAGACGGCTGAATGAGACTGACAGCCAGCTGATCCATACGTGTTGGATAGACGGCTGAATGAGACTGACAGCCAGCTGATCCATACGTGTTGGATAGGACGGCTGAATGAGACTGACGGCCAGCTGATCCATACGTGTTGGATAGACGGCTGAATGAGACTGACGGCCAGCTGATCCATACGTGTTGGATAGACGGCTGAATGAGACTGACGGCCAGCTTATCCATACGTGTTGGATAGACGGCTGAATGAGACTGACGGCCAGCTGATCCATACGTGTTGGATAGACGGCTGAATGAGACTGACGGCCAGCTGAATGAGACTGACAGCCAGCTGATCCATACGTGTTGGATAGACGGCTGAATGAGACTGACGGCCAGCTGATCCATACGTGTTGGATAGACGGCTGAATGAGACTGACGGCCAGCTGAATGAGACTGACGGCCAGCTGATCCATACGTGTTGGATAGACGGCTGAATGAGACTGACGGCCAGCTGAATGAGACTGACAGCCAGCTGATCCATACGTGTTGGATAGACGGCTGAATGAGACTGACAGCCAGCTGATCCATACGTGTTGGATAGACGGCTGAATGAGACTGACGGCCAGCTGATCCATACGTGTTGGATAGACGGCTGAATGAGACTGACAGCCAGCTGATCCATACGTGTTGGATAGACGGCTGAATGAGACTGACAGCCAGCTGATCCATACGTGTTGGATAGACGGCTGAATGAGACTGACGGCCAGCTGAATGAGACTGACGGCCAGCTGAATGAGACTGACGGCCAGCTGATCCATACGTGTTGGATAGACGGCTGAATGAGACTGACGGCCAGCTGAATGAGACTGACGGCCAGCTGAATGAGACTGACGGCCAGCTGAATGAGACTGACGGCCAGCTGAATGAGACTGACGGCCAGCTGATCCATACGTGTTGGATAGACGGCTGAATGAGACTGACGGCCAGCTGAATGAGACTGACAGCCAGCTGATCCATACGTGTTGGATAGACGGCTGAATGAGACTGACAGCCAGCTGATCCATACGTGTTGGATAGACGGCTGAATGAGACTGACAGCCAGCTGATCCATACGTGTTGGATAGACGGCTGAATGAGACTGACGGCCAGCTGATCCATACGTGTTGGATAGACGGCTGAATGAGACTGACGGCCAGCCGATCCATACGTGTTGGATAGACGGCTGAATGAGACTGACGGCCAGCTGATCCATACGTGTTGGATAGACGGCTGAATGAGACTGACGGCCAGCTGATCCATACGTGTTGGATAGACGGCTGAATGAGACTGACGGCCAGCTGATCCATACGTGTTGGATAGACGGCTGAATGAGACTGACGGCCAGCTGATCCATACGTGTTGGATAGACGGCTGAATGAGACTGACAGCCAGCTGATCCATACGTGTTGGATAGACGGCTGAATGAGACTGACAGCCAGCTGATCCATACGTGTTGGATAGACGGCTGAATGAGACTGACAGCCAGCTGATCCATACGTGTTGGATAGACGGCTGAATGAGACTGACGGCCAGCTGATCCATACGTGTTGGATAGACGGCTGAATGAGACTGACGGCCAGCTGATCCATACGTGTTGGATAGACGGCTGAATGAGACTGACGGCCAGCTGATCCATACGTGTTGGATAGACGGCTGAATGAGACTGACAGCCAGCTGATCCATACGTGTTGGATAGACGGCTGAATGAGACTGACGGCCAGCTGATCCATACGTGTTGGATAGACGGCTGAATGAGACTGACGGCCAGCTGATCCATACGTGTTGGATAGACGGCTGAATGAGACTGACGGCCAGCTGATCCATACGTGTTGGATAGACGGCTGAATGAGACTGACGGCCAGCTGATCCATACGTGTTGGATAGACGGCTGAATGAGACTGACAGCCAGCTGATCCATACGTGTTGGATAGACGGCTGAATGAGACTGACAGCCAGCTGAATGAGACTGACGGCCAGCTGAATGAGACTGACAGCCAGCTGATCCATACGTGTTGGATAGACGGCTGAATGAGACTGACAGCCAGCTGATCCATACGTGTTGGATAGAGCGGCTGAATGAGACTGACGCCAGCTGATCCATACGTGTTGGATAGACGGCTGAATGAGACTGACAGCCAGCTGATCCATCGTGTTGGATAGACGGCTGAATGAGACTGACAGCCAGCTGATCCATACGTGTTGGATAGACGGCTGAATGAGACTGACGGCCAGCTGATCCATACGTGTTGGATAGACGGCTGAATGAGACTGACGGCCAGCTGAATGAGACTGACAGCCAGCTGATCCATACGTGTTGGATAGACGGCTGAATGAGACTGACGGCCAGCTGAATGAGACTGACAGCCAGCTGAATGAGACTGACGGCCAGCTGAATGAGACTGACAGCCAGCTGATCCATACGTGTTGGATAGACGGCTGAATGAGACTGACGGCCAGCTGAATGAGACTGACAGCCAGCTGATCCATACGTGTTGGATAGACGGCTGAATGAGACTGACGGCCAGCTGATCCATACGTGTTGGATAGACGGCTGAATGAGACTGACGGCCAGCTGATCCATACGTGTTGGATAGACGGCTGAATGAGACTGACAGCCAGCTGATCCATACGTGTTGGATAGACGGCTGAATGAGACTGACGGCCAGCTGATCCATACGTGTTGGATAGACGGCTGAATGAGACTGACGGCCAGCTGAATGAGACTGACCGGCCAGCTGAATGAGACTGACGGCCAGCTGATCCATACGTGTTGGATAGACGGCTGAATGAGACTGACAGCCAGCTGATCCATACGTGTTGGATAGACGGCTGAATGAGACTGACGGCCAGCTGATCCATACGTGTTGGATAGACGGCTGAATGAGACTGACGGCCAGCTGATCCATCGTGTTGGATAGACGGCTGAATGAGACTGACGGCCAGCTGATCCATACGTGTTGGATAGACGGCTGAATGAGACTGACGGCCAGCTGATCCATACGTGTTGGATAGACGGCTGAATGAGACTGACAGCCAGCTGATCCATACGTGTTGGATAGACGGCTGAATGAGACTGACGGCCAGCTGATCCATACGTGTTGGATAGACGGCTGAATGAGACTGACAGCCAGCTGATCCATACGTGTTGGATAGACGGCTGAATGAGACTGACAGCCAGCTGATCCATACGTGTTGGATAGACGGCTGAATGAGACTGACGGCCAGCTGATCCATACGTGTTGGATAGACGGCTGAATGAGACTGACAGCCAGCTGATCCATACGTGTTGGATAGACGGCTGAATGAGACTGACGGCCAGCTGATCCATACGTGTTGGATAGACGGCTGAATGAGACGGTTACAGCTACTCTCCTTTGTACTGCCTCACTCTGCTCCATCCATCAGAAGTCTTATCATTCAGACAACCTGTTCACAAATCCATTACATTTTTCGTCATTTAGCAGGGGCGACTTAGTTAGTGCATCCATCTTAAGGTAGCTAGGTGAGACGGCCACATCGTTCAAGGTAAGTAAATTTTTCCCGAGAGTAGCTGTCCGTGAAGTCTGCACTAGGCTTTCTGTATTGCCCACCTCTTGTATAGTGAAGTCTGCACTAGGCTTTCTGTATTGCCCACCTCTTGTATAGTGAAGTCTGGGCTTTCTGTATTGCCCACCTCTTGTATAGTGAAGTCTGCACTAGGCTTTCTGTATTGCCCACCTCTTGTATAGTGAAGTCTGCACTAGGCTTTCTGTATTGCCCACCTCTTGTATAGTGAAGTCTGCACTAGGCTTTCTGAATTGCCCACCTCTTGTATAGTGAAGTCTGCACTAGGCTTTCTGTATTGCCCACCTCTTGTATAGTGAAGTCTGCACTAGGCTTTCTGTATTGCCCACCTCTTGTATAGTGAAGTCTGCACTAGGCTTTCTGTATTGCCCACCTCTTGTATAGTGAAGTCTGCACTAGGCTTTCTGTATTGCCCACCCTCTTGTGATAGTGAAGTCTGCACTAGGCTTTCTGTATTGCCCACCTCTTGTATAGTGAAGTCTGCACTAGGCTTTCTGAATTGCCCACCTCTTGTATAGTGAAGTCTGCACTAGGCTTTCTGTATTGCCCACCTCTTGTATAGTGAAGTCTGCACTAGGCTTTCTGTATTGCCCACCTCTTGTATAGTGAAGTCTGCACTAGGCTTTCTGTATTGCCCACTTCTTGTATAGTGAAGTCTGCACTAGGCTTTCTGTATTGCCCACCTCTTGTATAGTGAAGTCTGCACTGGGCTTTCTGTATTGCCCACCTCTTGTATAGTGAAGTCTGCACTGGGCTTTCTGTATTGCCCACTTCTTGTATAGTGAAGTCTGCACTAGGCTTTCTGTATTGCCCACCTCTTGTATAGTGATTGTGTTGCTTGTCTCTGAGGGTTGTGCCTTGGGTGCCGAGGATATGAACAATGTGTTTCTGTTTTAAATAACTTTGGTCTTACAGTGGTGGGCTAAGTGTCTGGTCTCTTCATATCCTGGACAATGTACAAAGCTTATGATAAATGAAGTACTTCTAGATGAACTCTTGAACTAGTCTCTGCTTCCTCGCGTTTTGAACCACTCCTAACCATTATGTGTTGGGGCAAAATATATTGTGCTCCCTGTTGTGCGTTGTTGCTAACTGATGTTGTTTTTCTCTCTAGGTGGGGACCAGGGGGTGTTGAATGGCTACTTCAGTAACTGGGCAACAGCAGATATATCCAAACACCTCCCTTTCATCTACAACCTCAGCAGCATCGCAATCTACACCTACCTTCCAGCATTCAAACAGTATGTACTCAATCTACACCTACCTTCCAGCATTCAAACAGTATGTACTCAATCTACACCTACCTTCCAGCATTCAAACAGTATGTACTCAATCTACACCTACCTTCCAGCATTCAAACAGTATGTACTCAATCTACACCTACCTTCCAGCATTCAAACAGTATGTACTCAATCTACACCTACCTTCCAGCATTCAAACAGTATGTACTCAATCTACACCTACCTTCCAGCATTCAAACAGTATGTACTCAATCTACACCTACCTTCCTGCATACTCATGGTATTGAACTATATGTGTAGATCACAAACATGGCTACATCAAGTTTAATATTTGAGATGTTTTCTAGAATTCCCTGATTGCTTAACATTAGGTGGGATGAAGATCAGCAGTGATTTAACAGTAGACTGGCTGTAAAACCCCAGCAGTCTTTTTGGGCTGTGAGAGAACGGGAGGCGTAAGGCGATAGTCATATGCTATGTCATCAGGTTACCAGTGATGGGAGCTTTAACGAGGCAGTAGTTAGTCTAGAAGCTTCTCCCAGCCCCTCTAGGGAGCTTTAACGAGGCAGTAGTTAGTCTAGAAGCTTCTCCCAGCCCCTCTAGGGAGCTTTAACGAGGCAGTAGTTAGTCTAGAAGCTTCTCCTAGCCCCTCTAGGGAGCTTTAACGAGGCAGTAGTAGTTAGTCTAGAAGCTTCTCCCAGCCCCTCTAGGGAGCTTTAACGAGGCAGTAGTAGTTAGTCTAGAAGCTTCTCCCAGCCCCTCTAGGGAGCTTTAATGAGGCAGTAGTTAGTCTAGAAGCTTCTCCCAGCCCCTCTAGGGAGCTTTAACGAGGCAGTAGTTAGTATAGAAGCTTCTCCCAGCCCCTCTAGGGAGCTTTAACGAGGCAGCAGCAGTAGTTAGTCTAGAAGCTTCTCCCAGCCCCTCTAGGGAGCTTTAACGAGGCAGCAGCAGTAGTTAGTCTAGAAGCTTCTCCCAGCCCCTCTAGGGAGCTTTAACGAGGCAGCAGCAGTAGTTAGTCTAGAAGCTTCTCCCAGCCCCTCTAGGGAGCTTTAACGAGGCAGTAGTTAGTCTAGAAGCTTCTCCCAGCCCCTCTAGGGAGCTTTAACGAGGCAGTAGTTAGTCTAGAAGCTTCTCCCAGCCCCTCTAGGGAGCTTTAACGAGGCAGTAGCAGTAGTTAGTCTAGAAGCTTCTCCTAGCCCCTCTAGGGAGCTTTAACGAGGCAGTAGTTAGTCTAGAAGCTTCTCCCAGCCCCTCTAGGGAGCTTTAACGAGGCAGTAGTAGTTAGTCTAGAAGCTTCTCCCAGCCCCTCTAGGGAGCTTTAACGAGGCAGTAGTTAGTCTAGAAGCTTCTCCCAGCCCCTCTAGGGAGCTTTAACGAGGCAGTAGTTAGTATAGAAGCTTCTCCCAGCCCCTCTAGGGAGCTTTTAACGAGGCAGCAGTAGTTAGTCTAGAAGCTTCTCCCAGCCCTCTAGGGAGCTTTAACGAGGCAGCAGCAGTAGTTAGTCTAGAAGCTTCTCCCAGCCCCTCTAGGGGAGCTTTAACGAGGCAGTAGTTAGTCTAGAAGCTTCTCCCAGCCCTCTAGGGAGCTTTAACGAGGCAGTAGTTAGTCTAGAAGCTTCTCCCAGCCCCCTCTAGGGAGCTTTAACGAGGCAGCAGCAGTAGTTAGTCTAGAAGCTTCTCCCAGCCTCTAGGGAGCTTTAACGAGGCAGTAGCAGTAGTTGGGTCTAGAAGCTTCTCCTAGCCCACTCTAGGGAGCTTTAACGAGGCAGTAGTTAGTCTAGAAGCTTCTCCCAGCCCTCTAGGGAGCTTTAACGAGGCAGTAGTAGTTAGTCTAGAAGCTTCTCCCAGCCCTCTAGGGAGCTTTAACGAGGCAGTAGTTAGTCTAGAAGCTTCTCCCAGCCCCCTCTAGGAGCTTTAACGAGGCAGCAGCAGTAGTTAGTCTAGAAGCTTCTCCCAGCCCCTCTAGGAGCTTTAACGAGGCAGTAGTTAGTCTAGAAGCTTCTCCCAGCCCCTCTAGGAGCTTTAACGAGGCAGCAGCAGTAGTTGGTCTAGAAGCTTCTCCCAGCCCCTCTAGGGAGCTTTAACGAGGCAGTAGTTATAGAAGCTTCTCCCAGCCCTCTAGGGAGCTTCTAACGAGGCAGTAGTTAGTCTAGAAGCTTCTCCCAGCCCCTCTAGGGAGCTTTAACGAGGCAGCAGCAGTAGTTAGTCTAGAAGCTTCTCCCAGCCCCTCTAGGGAGCTTTAACGAGGCAGTAGCAGTAGTTAGTCTAGAAGCTTCTCCTAGCCCCTCTAGGGAGCTTTAACGAGGCAGTAGTTAGTCTAGAAGCTTCTCCCAGCCCCTCTAGGGAGCTTTAACGAGGCAGTAGTAGTTAGTCTAGAAGCTTCTCCCAGCCCCTCTAGGGAGCTTTAACGAGGCAGTAGTTAGTCTAGAAGCTTCTCCCAGCCCCTCTAGGGAGCTTTAACGAGGCAGCAGCAGTAGTTAGTCTAGAAGCTTCTCCCAGCCCCTCTAGGGAGCTTTAACGAGGCAGTAGTTAGTCTAGAAGCTTCCCCAGCCCTCTAGGGAGCTTTAACGAGGCAGCAGCAGTAGTTAGTCTAGAAGCTTCTCCCAGCCCCTCTGGGGAGCTTTAACGAGGCAGTAGTTAGTCTAGAAGCTTCTCCCAGACCCTCTAGGGAGCTTTAACGAGGCAGTAGTTATAGAAGCTTCTCCCAGCCCCTCTAGGAGCTTTAACGAGGCAGTAGTTAGTCTAGAAGCTTCTCCCAGCCCTCTAGGAGCTTTAACGAGGCAGCAGCAGTAGTTAGTCTAGAAGCTTCTCCCAGCCCCTCTAGGGAGCTTTAACGAGGCAGTAGTTAGTCTAGAAGCTTCTCCCAGCCCCCTCTAGGGGAGCTTTAACGAGGCAGCAGCAGTAGTTAGTCTAGAAGCTTCTCCCAGCCCTCTAGGGAGCTTTAACGAGGCAGTAGTTAGTCTAGAAGCTTCTCCCAGACCCTCTAGGGAGCTTTAACGAGGCAGTAGTTATAGAAGCTTCTCCCAGCCCTCTAGGAGCTTTGACGAGGCAGTAGTTAGTCTAGAAGCTTCTCCCAGCCCTCTAGGAGCTTTAACGAGGCAGCAGCAGTAGTTAGTCTAGAAGCTTCTCCCCAGCCCCCTCTAGGGAGCTTTAACGAGGCAGTAGTTAGTCTAGAAGCTTCTCCCAGCCCCTCTAGGGAGCTTTAACGAGGCAGCAGCAGTAGTTAGTCTAGAAGCTTCTCCCAGCCCCTCTAGGGAGCTTTAATGAGGCAGTAGTTAGTCTAGAAGCTTCTCCCAGACCCTCTAGGGAGCTTTAACGAGGCAGTAGTTATAGAAGCTTCTCCCAGCCCTCTAGGGAGCTTTAACGAGGCAGTAGTTAGTCTAGAAGCTTCTCCCAGCCCCTCTAGGGAGCTTTAACGAGGCAGCAGCAGTAGTTAGTCTAGAAGCTTCTCCCAGCCCCTCTAGGGAGCTTTAACGAGGCAGTAGTTAGTCTAGAAGCTTCTCCCAGCCCCTCTAGGGAGCTTTAACGAGGCAGCAGCAGTAGTTAGTCTAGAAGCTTCTCCCAGCCCTCTAGGGAGCTTTAACGAGGCAGTAGTTAGTCTAGAAGCTTCTCCCAGCCCCTCTAGGGAGCTTTAACGAGGCAGCAGCAGTAGTTAGTCTAGAAGCTTCTCCCAGCCCCTCTAGGGAGCTTTAACGAGGCAGTAGTTAGTCTAGAAGCTTCTCCCAGCCCCTCTAGGGAGCTTTAACGAGGCAGCAGCAGTAGTTAGTCTAGAAGCTTCTCCCAGCCCCTCTAGGGAGCTTTAACGAGGCAGTAGTTAGTCTAGAAGCTTCTCCCAGACCCTCTAGGGAGCTTTAACGAGGCAGTAGTTATAGAAGCTTCTCCCAGCCCCTCTAGGGAGCTTTAACGAGGCAGTAGTTAGTCTAGAAGCTTCTCCCAGCCCCTCTAGGGAGCTTTAACGAGGCAGCAGCAGTAGTTAGTCTAGAAGCTTCTCCCAGCCCCTCTAGGGAGCTTTAACGAGGCAGTAGTTAGTCTAGAAGCTTCTCCCAGCCCTCTAGGGAGCTTTAACGAGGCAGTAGTTAGTCTTGAAGCTTCTCCCAGACCCTCTAGGAGCTTTAACGAGGCAGTAGTTATAGAAGCTTCTCCCAGCCCCTCTAGGGAGCTTTAACGAGGCAGTAGTTAGTCTAGAAGCTTCTCCCAGCCCCTCTAGGGAGCTTTAACGAGGCAGTAGTTAGTCTTGAAGCTTCTCCCAGCCCCTCTAGGGAGCTTTAACGAGGCAGCAGCAGTAGTTAGTCTAGAAGCTTCTCCCAGCCCCCTCTAGGGAGCTTTAACGAGGCAGTAGTTAGTCTAGAAGCTTCTCCCAGCCCCTCTAGGGAGCTTTAACGAGGCAGCAGCAGTAGTTAGTCTAGAAGCTTCTCCCAGCCCCTCTAGGGAGCTTTAACGAGGCAGTAGTTAGTCTAGAAGCTTCTCCCAGCCCCTCTAGGGAGCTTTAACGAGGCAGTAGTTAGTCTAGAAGCTTCTCCCAGACCCTCTAGGGAGCTTTAACGAGGCAGTAGTTATAGAAGCTTCTCCCAGCCCTCTAGGAGCTTTAACGAGGCAGTAGTTAGTCTAGAAGCTTCTCCCAGCCCTCTAGGGAGCTTTAACGAGGCAGCAGCAGTAGTTAGTCTAGAAGCTTCTCCCAGCCCCTCTAGGGAGCTTTAACGAGGCAGTAGTTAGTCTAGAAGCTTCTCCCAGCCCTCTAGGGAGCTTTAACGAGGCAGTAGTTAGTCTAGAAGCTTCTCCCAGCCCCTCTAGGGAGCTTTAACGAGGCAGCAGCAGTAGTTAGTCTAGAAGCTTCTCCCAGCCCCTCTAGGGAGCTTTAACGAGGCAGTAGTTAGTCTAGAAGCTTCTCCCAGACCCTCTAGGGAGCTTTAACGAGGCAGTAGTTATAGAAGCTTCTCCCAGCCCCTCTAGGGAGCTTTAACGAGGCAGTAGTTAGTCTAGAAGCTTCTCCCAGCCCCTCTAGGGAGCTTTAACGAGGCAGCAGCAGTAGTTAGTGTAGAAGCTTCTCCCAGCCCCTCTAGGGAGCTTTAACGAGGCAGTAGTTAGTCTAGAAGCTTCTCCCAGCCCCTCTAGGGAGCTTTAACGAGGCAGCAGCAGTAGTTAGTCTAGAAGCTTCTCCCAGCCCTCTAGGGAGCTTTAACGAGGCAGTAGTTAGTCTAGAAGCTTCTCCCAGCCCCTCTAGGGAGCTTTAACGAGGCAGCAGCAGTAGTTAGTCTAGAAGCTTCTCCCAGCCCCTCTAGGGAGCTTTAACGAGGCAGTAGTTAGTCTAGAAGCTTCTCCCAGCCCCTCTAGGGAGCTTTAACGAGGCAGCAGCAGTAGTTAGTCTAGAAGCTTCTCCCCAGCCCCTCTAGGAGCTTTAACGAGGCAGTAGTTAGTCTAGAAGCTTCTCCCAGCCCCTCTAGGGAGCTTTAACGAGGCAGTAGTTATAGAAGCTTCTCCCAGCCCTCTAGGGAGCTTTAACGAGGCAGTAGTTAGTCTAGAAGCTTCTCCCAGCCCCTCTAGGGAGCTTTAACGAGGCAGCAGCAGTAGTTAGTCTAGAAGCTTCTCCCAGCCCCTCTAGGGAGCTTTAACGAGGCAGTAGTTAGTCTAGAAGCTTCTCCCAGCCCCTCTAGGGAGCTTTAACGAGGCAGTAGTTAGTCTAGAAGCTTCTCCCAGACCCTCTAGGGAGCTTTAACGAGGCAGTAGTTATAGAAGCTTCTCCCAGCCCCTCTAGGGAGCTTTAACGAGGCAGTAGTTAGTCTAGAAGCTTCTCCCAGCCCCTCTAGGGAGCTTTAACGAGGCAGCAGCAGTAGTTAGTCTAGAAGCTTCTCCCAGCCCCTCTAGGGAGCTTTAACGAGGCAGTAGTTAGTCTAGAAGCTTCTCCCAGCCCCTCTAGGGAGCTTTAACGAGGCAGTAGTTAGTCTAGAAGCTTCTCCCAGCCCCTCTAGGGAGCTTTAACGAGGCAGCAGCAGTAGTTAGTCTAGAAGCTTCTCCCAGCCCCTCTAGGGAGCTTTAACGAGGCAGTAGTTAGTCTAGAAGCTTCTCCCAGACCCTCTAGGACCCAAGGCCTCGTTGGATTGGATATCAAGCCGGCGCTCCACAGCTGAGACCAGAGGCCAAAATAAGGCTGTTTATTTAAACCCCTTTATGCCTCCGCTGGGCAGGGACTAATCTCTCCCACTTTCTCTCTCTTCCCTTCACCCCCCCCCCCGCGCTCTTTTTCTCACCCTCTCTGGCATTTATTTTTTGCTCTGGCGAAATCAGCCGTCTCATTAACAAACTGTTAGCTTGGTGGTTAACGTGGGTTCATGTCTTCCCCCTGGCAACGGTATCAGAATGACGGAACAACATGTATTTAGTTGCTACTACTGCTCAGAATGACTAGAGCTCCCTGTCCTGCTTCCAGTGCCAGTCACTCACACTGTTGATTGGGTGTGTAAAGGACAGTAGTCAGTCACACTGTTGATTGGGTGTGTAAAAGACAGTACAGTCAGTCACACTGTTGATTGGGTGTGTAAAGGACAGTAGTCAGTCACACTGTTGATTGGGTGTGTAAAGGACAGTAGTCAGTCACACTGTTGATTGGGTGTGTAAAGGACAGTACAGTCTGTCACACTGTTGATTGGGTGTGTAAAGGACAGGACAGTCTGTCACACTGTTGATTGGGTGTGTAAAGGACAGGACAGTCTGTCACACTGTTGATTGGGTGTGGAAAGGACAGGACAGAGAGGTTTTAGAATAGACTGTTGACTCTTGGAATCTTATTACTGCTGATTTAAATGATATTGTATCCTGTATAATTTAATCACACTTATTTATTACCCAATTTGCCCCCAGTATTGCAGATATACTGGCCAAAAGCCAGTCAAACATGTCAAACCACAGCATTCACAACAATCGTTAACTACAAGATTAGTTGGATTCGCAACAAGATGTAAGTTGACATACATTCTGTTCCAGATACGGTGGCAACGCCAAGGTGGTCCACTTCCTGGGTCAGACCAAGCCGTGGAGCTACACGTTCGACCCCGAGACCAAGCGGATCAGCGGGGACATGCAGGAGGCCTCCACACACCCCACCTTCCTCCTGGACTGGTGGATGCTCTACTCTTCCTCTGTGGTGCCCATGATGACGGAGGGATACGGAGAGCAGCCCTTCCACTCTGGCTGTGTGGAAGTGAGTCTAGAAGTATTAACCTTTTGTTCTTCCTCTACAGAACCGTTATCAACAACTTGAACAGTTTGAATTATTAAGCGTTTACTTGGATGTTTCTTGTTGGTGAGTAAAAGTAATGTTGGACCACCGCACATCCTGAATTAATTAATACCTAAACAATAGAAATTATGATTAGTCAATTTGTAAAATGTAGTGATACTTCAGTCCTGGTGGCTGTTGAGACGTCTAACCCTCTCATTCGTCCATCTGATAAAGTTCCAGTCCTCGGTCAAAGAAAGTCGTAACCATCGTGGTCACTGGCATGATCTATGGTCACAGATCTATGGTCACAGATCTATGGTCACAGATCTATGGTCACAGATCTATAGTCACAAGGAAGGTGGATGGAAGGTATGCTGAAGACTAGTTGGTTGTGATTGCTTAACAGACAACACCTTGTCGCTGGTCACTAACTATCGCTGGTTCTTGTGGACAATCTGTTGGACAACAAACCTGGCTTAGCTTCTAGACCTATAATACTATAGGGGTAGGGGGTAGTTCGCTGACGATCTACACTGAACAAAAATATAAAGGCAACATGTAAAGTGTTGGTCCCATGTTTTATGAGCTGAAATAAAAGATCCCAGAAGTGTGCCTTACGCACAAAAAGCTTATTTGTGGCCAAATTTGTTTACAGCCCTATTAGTGAGCATTTCTCCTTTGCCAAGGAACACAATTGGCATATCAAGAAGCTGATTAAACTGCATGATCATTACACAGGTGCAGTTTTGTCACAGCACAATGCCACAGATGTCTCAAGTTTTGAGGGAGCGTGCAATTGGCATGCTGACTGCAGGAATGTCCACCAGAGCTGTTGCCAGAATTGAATGTTCATTTCTCTACCATAAGCCGCCTCCAACGTTGTTTTAGAGAATTTGGCAGTACGTCCAACCGACCTCTCAACTGCAGACCACGTGTACGGCGTCATGCGGTTTGCCAATGCCAACGTTGTGAACGGAGTGCCCCGTGGTGGGGTTATGGTATGGGCAGGCATAAGCTACGGAAAATGAACACAATATGCGTTTTATCGATGGCAATTTGAATGCTCAGAGATACCGTGTCAAGATCCTGAGGCCCATTCATCTGCCGCAATCACCTCATGTTTCACCATGATAATGCATGGCCCCATGTCGCAAGGATCTGTACACAATTCCTGGAAGCTGAAAATGTCCCAGTTCTTCCATGGCCTGCATTCTCACCAGACATGTCACTTATTGAGCATGTTTGGGATGCTCAAGATCGACATGTACGACAGCGTGTTCCAGTTCTCGCCAATATCCAGAAACATCGCTCAGCTATTTAAGTGGGACAACATTCCACAGGCCACAATCAACAGCCTGATCAACTCTATGTGAAGGAGATGTGTCGCGCTGCATGAGGCAAATGGTGGTCACACCAGAAACTGACTGGTTTTCTGATCCATGCACCTACCATTTTTTTCTAAGGTATCTGTGACCAACAGATTCATATCTGTATTCCCAGTTATGTGAAATACATAGATTTCCTTAAATGATCTGTAACTCAGTAAAATCTTTGAAATTGTTGCATGTTGAGTTTATCTTTGTTCAGTATAGATCGATTGATGGTTTATATCAATGTGTTAATATGAATGCCAGGTTTTAGGTTTTAGATAATTGTGTACTGCTGTACTGACTGCAAAGGAACAGGTGTTTCTCCAGAGCTTTTAGTCTTGTAGCGTTTTCCAGAATTCATCAAATCTCTCCGTTCTAGATGTTAATATTCTTGTTTCGTTTCTTCTCCCCTCCAGGGGAGCAGCGCGTCACAGGACCCCCATCACACTGAGCCGTACGTGTCACCACAGGCATCCGAGGAACGCAAGCAGAAATGGGAACAGGGCCAGGCGGACTACATGGGAATGGACTCGTTTGACAATATCCAGAAAAAGCTTGACGCTTTTCTCAAATAGAGGGAAATAAAGGTCTACAGGGGATCAGTTAGTTTGACAGATTCAGTTTAGTTGTTCTGAGTTAGTGTGTCACTACCCAGCTCTAAGGATTACAACAATTGTTTTACAGTGGGTAACATTCTGACATCGTTGGCAGAGCGCTTAAACTATGTAATACTGGTATAGGATGTTTAGTCTGTCACGTACTGTAAAGATTACCACACTGTGAAGGATGAATTTATCGACACAATCGTGATTTATAACAATACTTTTTTTTATTGCTGTATTTGTGAACAGAATAGAAAACACAATAAAATATAGCCTTTATTCACACTTCGACAAATTAAAGATTAATATTATTATTTTTTTTGCACTGAAATACCCCTTTCATAGATGCAGGGGTGGCAATACTTCTGAGTCCTCACTGACTAAGAAAGAGTTTACTGGATTATCCTGCCATGTCCATGTGACGTCTTTCACAGCCCAACTAGGGACTAACAGCCTGGAAATGCTTTCACAGCCCAACTAGGGACTAACAGACTGGAAATGCTTTCACAGCCCAACTAGGGACTAACAGACTGGAAATGCTTTCACAGCCCAACTAGGGACTAACAGACTGGAAATGCTTTCACAGCCCAACTAGGGACTAACAGCCTGGAAATGCTTTCACAGCCCAACTAGGGACTAACAGACTGGAAATGCTTTCACAGCCCAACTAGGGACTAACAGACTGGAAATGCTTTCACAGCCCAACTAGGGACTAACAGACTGGAAATGCTTTCACAGCCCAACTAGGGACTAACAGACTGGAAATGCTTTCACAGCCCAACTAGGGACTAACAGACTGGAAATGCTTTCACAGCCCAACTAGGGACTAACAGACTGGAAATGCTTTCCACAGCCCAACTAGGGACTAACAGCCTGGAAATGCTTCTCACAGCCCAACTAGGGACTAACAGACTGGAAATGCTTTCACAGCCCAACTAGGGACTAACAGACTGGAAATGCTTTCACAGCCCAACTAGGGACTAACAGACTGGAAATGCTTTCACAGCCCAACTAGGGACTAACAGACTGGAAATGCTTTCACAGCCCAACTAGGGACTAACAGACTGGAAATGCTTTCACAGCCCAACTAGGGACTAACAGACTGGAAATGCTTTCACAGCCCAACTAGGGACTAACAGACTGAAATGCTTTCACAGCCCAACTAGGGACTAACAGACTGGAAATGCTTTTTCCACCAGCCCAACTAGGGACTAACAGACTGGAAATGCTTTCACAGCCCAACTAGGGACTAACAGACTGGAAATGCTTTCACAGCCCAACTAGGGACTAACAGCCTGGAAATGCTTTCACAGCCCAACTAGGGACTAACAGACTGGAAATGCTTAAGTTTCGTTACCAGTCAGTTGGATATAAAGTTGCACCTTAATTGGATCTCTAACATTTTCTAAAAGGAAAATTGTCTTCCTCTGCTATTCTTGTGGAAAGATGCTGTTCTGCTGCCTTAGTTTTCACACCGTTTACAATTCACTTCTGCAACCGCTGTGACGGATCTCCTCTCTGGCTTGTTTCACCCAGGGTAGGTTTTCAGTTGGCTGTAACCCAGGGTAGGTTTTCAGTTGGCCTTAGCCCAGGGTAGGTCTTCAGTTGGCCTTAACCCTCAAAGCTGGATCTTTTGAGTACATGTTACACTCCCACCTGGAGGCTCCATACTTCTCCCGCTAGTGTTATCATACCTCTTCTCTAGGTACCGGCTCCTAACGCTGGTGCATGTTCACCTGGATGTAACATTGTTAAATCCCCGTGGATTGATGAGGAATTGAAAAATGGTATGGTTGTATGGTTGAGAGGGATGTAAAAGATATGGCAAATAAGTCTGGCAGCCGATTGGCAAACATACTGCAAATTGAGAAATCATGTGACTAAACTAAAGAAAAATAAAAAATAAACTATACTATGAAACAAAAATGAATGATATAAAGAATGATAGTAAAAATCTTCGGAGCACCTTAAATGAAATTTTGGGTAAAAAGGCAAACTCTGCTCAATCATTCATTGAATAAGATTGTCCTCCTGTAGCTCAGTTGGTAGAGCATGGCGCTTGCAACGCCAGGGTTGTGGGTTCGATTACCACGGGGGGGCCAGTATGAAAAATGTATGCATGTATCAGTAACTGTAAGTCGGTCTGGATAAAATGTAAATGTCATTCATCACAAAACCTACTGATATTGCCAAATACTTTAATGATTTCTTCTTTGGCAAGATTAGGAAATTTAGGCATGACATGCCAGCAACAAACGCTGACACTACACATCCAAGTATATCTGACCAAATTATGAAAGACAAGCATTGTACTTTTGAATTCCGTAAAGTGAGTGTGGAAGAGGTGAAAAAAGTATTGTTGACTATCAACAATGACAAGCCACCGGGGTCTGACAACTTGGATGGAAAATTACTGAGGAAAATAGCTGACGATATTGCCACTGCTATTGGCCATATCTTCAATTTAAGCCTACTAGAATGTGTGTGCCCTCAGGTCTGGAGGGAAGCAAAAGTCATTCCGGTACCCAAGAATAGTCCTCTGTAGCTCAATTGGTAGTGCATGGTGCTTGTAACGCCAGGGTAGTGGGTTCGATCCCCGGGACCACCCATACCTAAAAATGTATGCACACATGACTGTAAGTCGATTTGGATAAAAGCGTCTGCTAAATAGCATATTAAAGCCCCCTTTACTGGCTCAAATAGCCGACCAATCAGCCGGTTACCAACCCTTAGTAAACTTCTGGAAAAGATTGTGTTTGACCAGAGACAATGCTATTTTACTGTAAACAAATTGACAACAAACTTTCAGCATGCTTATAGAGAAGGATATTCAAGGGTGTTCTTTAATGGAAGCCTCTCCAACATAATCCAGTTAGAATCAGGAATTCCCCAGGGCAGCTGTCTAGGCCTCTTACCTTTTTCAATCTTTACTAACGACATGCCACTGGCCTTTGAGTAAAGCCAGTGTGTCTATGTATGCAGATGACTCAACACTATACATGTCAGCTACTACAGCAACTGAAATGACAGCAACACTTAACAAAGAGCTGCAGTTAGTTTCAGAATGGGTGGCAAGGAATAAGTTAGTCCTAAACATTTCCAAAACTAAAAGCATTGTATTTGGGACAAATCATTCACTAAACCCTAAACCTCAACTAAATATTGTAATGAATAATGTGGAAATTGAGCAAGTTGAGGAGACTAAACTGCTTGGAGTAACCCTGGATTGTAAACTGTCATGGTCAAAACATATTGATACAACAGTAGCTAGGATGGGGAGAAGTCTGTCCATAATAAAGAGCTGCTCTACCTTCTTAACAGCACTATCAACAAGGCAGGTCCTACAGGCCCTAGTTTTGTCGCCCCTGGACTACTGTTCAGTCGTGTGGTCAGGTGCCACAAAGAGGGACTTAGGAAAATTGCAATTGTCTCAGAACAGGGCAGCACGGCTGGCCCTTAAAAGTACACGGGGAGCTAACATGAATGATATGCATATCAATCTCTCATGGCTCAAAGTAGAGGAGAGATTGACTTCATCACTACTTGTTTTTGTGAGAGGTATTGACATGTTGAAAGCACCGAGCTGTCTGTTTAAACTACTAGCACCCGGACACCCCATGCATACCCCTCAAGACATGCCACCAGAGGTCTCTTCACAATCCCCAAGTCCAGAACAGACTATGGGAGGTGCACAGTACTACATAGAGCCATGACTACATGGAACTCTATTCCACATCAGGTAACCGATGCCAGCAGTAAAATCAGATGGAACAGTGGGGACTGGGAAGGGACACACACAGGTACAGACACACACACACACACACACACACACACAGGTACAGACACAGGCACACACACACACACAGGTACAGACACAGGCACACACACACACAGGTACAGACACAGGCACACACACACACACACACACACACACACACACACACACACTCTAGCAGAAACACTCTACACACACGTACATTGTAATATTGTTGTATGGTGGTATTATACATTTTGTATTGTAGATTTGTAGTGGTGTGATAATGTTATATGATGTACTGTTTTATACAGTTGAAGTCGGAAGTTTACATACACCTTAGCCAAATACATTTAAATTCAGTTTTTCACAATTCCTGACATTTAATCCTAGTAAAATTCCCTGTTTTAGGTCAGTTAGGATCACCACTTTATTTTAAGAATGTGAAATGTCAGATTAATAGTAGAGAGTGATTTATTTCAGCTTTTATTTCTTTCATCACATTCCCAGTGGGTCAGAAGTTTACATACACTCAATTAGTATTTGGTAGCATTGCCTTTAAATTGTTTAACTTGGGTCAAACGTTTCGGGTAGCCTTCCACAAGCTTCCCACAATAAGTTGGGTGAATTTTGGCCCATTCCTCTGACAGAGCTGATGTAACTGAGTCAGGTTTGTAGGCCTCCTTGCTCGCACACGTTTTTCAGTTCTGCCCACACATTTTCTAAAGGATTGAGGTCAGGACTTTGTGATGGGCCACTCCAATACCTTGACTTTGTTGTCCTTAAGCCATTTTGCCGCAACTTTGAAAGTATGCTTGGGGTCATTGTCCATTTGGAAGACCCATTTGCGACCAAGCTTTAACTTCCTGACTGATGTCTTGAGATGTTGCTTCATTATATCCACATAATTTTCCTTCCTCATGATGCCATCTATTTTGTGAAGTGCACCAGTCCTCCTGCAGCAAAGCACCCCCACAGCATGATGCCACCCCCGTGCTTCACGGTTGGGATGGTGTTCTTCGGCTTGCAAGCAACCCCTTTTTCCTCCAAACATAACAATGGTCATTATGGCCAAACAGTTCTATTTTTGTTTCATCCAGACCAGAGGACATTTCTCCAAAAATCGATCTTTGTCCCCATGTGCAGTTGCAAACCGTAGGGTCTGGCTTTTTATGGCAGTTTTGGAGCAGTGGCTTCTTCCTTGCTGAGCGGCCTTTCAGTTTATGTTGATATAGGACTCGTTTTACTGTGGATATAGATACTTTTGTACCTGTTTCCTCCAGCATCTTCACAAGGTCCTTTGCTGTTATTCTGGGATTTATTTGCACTTTTCGCACCAAAGTACGTTCATCTCTAGGAGACAGAGGTCTTGGCTGATTTCTTTTGATTTTTTCCATGATGTCAAGCAAAGAGGCACTGAGTTTGAAGATAGGCCTTGTACCTCTGTAGCTCAGCTGGTAGAGCACGGTGCTTGTAACGCCAAGGTAGTGGGTTCGATCCCCGGGACCACCCATACACAAAAATGTATGCACGCATGACTGTAAGTCACTTTGGATAAAAGCGTCTGCTAAATGGCATATTATTTATTATTATTATTATTACATCCACAGGTACATCTCCAATTGACTCAAATGATGTCAATTAGCCTATCAGAAGCTTCTAAAGCCATGACATAATTTTCTGGAATTTTCCAAGCTGTTTAAAGGCACAGTCAACTTTGTATATGTAAACTTCTGACCCACTGGAATTGTGATACAGTGAATTATAAGTGAAATAATCTGTCTGTAAACAATTATTGGAAAAATTGTCCTAACCGACTTGCCAAAACTATAGAGTTTTAATAAGAAATTTGTGGAGTGGTTGAAAAACGAGTTTTAATGACTCCAACCTAAGTGTATGTAAACTTCTGACTTCAACTGTATGTAATGTAAGTGCCTTAATGTGTTTGGACCCCAGGAAGAGAAGCTGCTGCCTTTGCAGGAACTAATGGGGATCCATAATAAACCCCAGGAAGATTAGCTGCTGCCTTGGCAGGAACTAATGGGGATCCATAATAAACCCCAGGAAGAGAAGCTGCTGCCTTGGCAGGAACTAATGGGGATCCACAATAACCCCAGGAAGAGTAGCTGCTGCCTTGGCAGGAACTAATGGGGATCCACAATAAACCCCAGGAAGAGTAGCTGCTGTCTTGGCAGGAACCAATGGGGATCCATAATAAACCCCAGGAAGAGTAGCTGCTGCCTTGCGCAGGAACTAATGGGGATCCATAATAAACCCCAGGAAGAGTAGCTGCTGCCTTGGCAGGAACTAATGGGGATCCATAATAAACCCCAGGAAGAGTAGCTGCTGCCTTGGCAGGAACTAATGGGGATCCACCAATAAACCCCAGGAAGAGTAGCTGCTGCCTTGGCAGGAACTAATGGGGATCCACAATAAACCCCCAGGAAGAGTAGCTGCTGCCTTGGCAGGAACTAATGGGGATCCATAATAACCCCAGGAAGAGTAGCTGCTCCTTGGCAGGAACTAATGGGGATCCATAATAAACCCCAGGAAGAGTAGCTGCTGCCTTGGCAGGAACTAATGGGGATCCACAATAAACCCCAGGAAGAGATAGCTGCTGCCTTGGCAGGAACTAATGGGGATCCATAATAAACCCCAGGAAGAGTAGCTGCTGCCTTGGCAGGAAACCAATGGATCCATAATAAACCCCAGGAAGAGTAGCTGCTGCCTTGGCAGGAACTAATGGGGATCCATAATAAACCCCAGGAAGAGTAGCTGCTGCCTTGGCAGGAACTAATGGGGATCCATAATAAACCCCAGGAAGAGTAGCTGCTGCCTTGGCAGGAACTAATGGGGATCCATAATAAACCCCATGGAAGAGTAGCTGCTGCCTTGGCAGGAACTAATGGGGATCCATATAAACCCCAGGAAGAGTAGCTGCTGCCTTGGCAGGAACTAATGGGGATCCACATAAACCCCAGGAAGAGTAGCTGCTGCCTTGGCAGGAACTAATGGGGATCCACGTAATAAACCCCAGGAAGAGTAGCTGCTGCCTTGGCAGGAACTAATGGGGATCCATAATAAACCCCAGGAAGAGTAGCTGCTGCCTTGGCAGGAACTAATGGGGATCCATAATAAACCCCAGGAAGAGTAGCTGCCTTGGCAGGAACCAATGGGGATCCATAATAAACCCCAGGAAGAGTAGCTGCTGCCTTGCAGGAACTAATGGGGATCCATAATAAACCCCAGGAAGAGTAGCTGCTGCCTTGGCAGGAACTAATGGGGATCCATAATAAACCCCAGGAAGAGTAGCTGCTGCCTTGGCAGGAACTAATGGGGATCCATAATAAACCCCAGGAAGAGTAGCTGCTGCCTTGGCAGGAACTAATGGATCCATAATAAACCCCAGGAAGAGTAGCTGCTGCCTTGGCAGGAACTAATGGGGATCCATAATAAACCCCAGGAAGAGTAGCTGCTGCTTGGCAGGAACTAATGGGGATCCATAATAAACCCCAGGAAGAGTAGCTGCTGCCTTGGCAGGAACTAATGGGGATCCATAATAAACCCCAGGAAGAGTAGCTGCTGCCTTGGCAGGAAATAATGGGGATCCATAATAAACCCCAGGAAGAGTAGCTGCTGCCTTGGCAGGAACTAATGGGGATCCATATAAACCCCAGGAAGAGTAGCTGCTGCCTTGGCAGGAACTAATGGGGATCTAATAAACCCCAGGAAGAGTAGCTGCTGCCTTGGCAGGAACTAATGGGGATCCACAATAAACCCCCAGGAAGAGTAGCTGCTGCCTTGGCAGGAACTAATGGGGATCCATAATAAACCCCAGGAAGAGTAGCTGCTGCCTTGGCAGGAACTAATGGGGATCCATAATAAACCCCGGGAAGAGTAGCTGCTGCCTTGGCAGGAACTAATGGGGATCCATAATAAACCCCAGGAAGAGTAGCTGCTGCCTTGGCAGGAACTAATGGGGATCCATAATAAACCCCAGGAAGAGTAGCTGCTGCCTTGGCAGGAACTAATGGATCCATAATAAACCCCAGGAAGAGTAGCTGCTGCCTTGGCAGGAACTATGGGGATCCATAATAAACCCCAGGAAGAGTAGCTGCTGCCTTGGCAGGAACTAATGGGGATCCATAATAAACCCCAGGAAGAGTAGCTGCTGCCTTGGCAGGAACTAATGGGGATCCATAATAAACCCCAGGAAGAGTAGCTGCTGCCTTGGCAGGAAATAATGGGGATCCATAATAAACCCCAGGAAGAGTAGCTGCTGCCTTGGCAGGAACTAATGGGGATCCATAATAAACCCCAGGAAGAGTAGCTGCTGCCTTGGCAGGAACTAATGGGGATCCATAATAAACCCCAGGAAGAGTAGCTGCTGCCTTGGCAGGAACTAATGGGGGATCCATAATAAACCCCAGGAAGAGTAGCTGCTGCCTTGGCAGGAACTAATGGGGATCCATAATAAACCCCAGGAAGAGTAGCTGCTGCCTTGGCAGGAACTAATGGGGATCCATAATAAATACAAATACAAAAGTTGAAGATTCCTGGTGTTTGTGATGCCCGTTTGGTGCGAGGCAGACAGGGTGATGAATAGAGGAGTCACTGTCAGTCCCTTTGAGTCAGAGTTTTTATCCAACAGTCATATCAGGATATATCAGTTATCCTTATAGAGCTTTAGTGCCGAATCCACTGCTCTGTTTCAGGTGCAACGTTTATGGTCATGTTGCAGCAGTTTATAGGAGGGAGATTCCAAGATGTAAGGGTGCCCATGTTGCTGGGGATTGTAAGTGTCCGGTTTGAGAGAGGCAGGTTGAGGTGTCCAGAGTCAGAGTAGTGCAGAAGGTGTCGTGTGCTGAGGCAGTGAAGAAAGTAGAGGAGGATGGGTCAAGGGTCAAGGGTGAGTATCCCTGTGAGTAATAGATCAGTGCCAGAACAGAGGGATAGGCCAACGAGTGATGTACGCTTCAGTAAGTTTGGCTTCTTAGCGCTCATAGCAATGGTTATCAACTGTACCGCAGAAATGGATTGTCAATCACAGAAAATAGATGTTCTAGTGGCAGCTGCAGAGAAGTAGTTGGGCATCCCAACCATCCTGGTGGTGTCCCATCCTGGTGGTGTCCCATCCTGGTGGTGTCCCATCCTGCCTGGTGGTGTCCCATCCTGGTGGTGTCCCATCCTGGTGGTGTCCCATCCTGGTGGTGCAGGAACGGATAGGGTCAAAGTAGTGGAATGGGGTAGTGGGTTGTTAATGGGTGTCGGATCAGTTGGAATGGTTTTTAGCTTTTCCTTGTCCCATGTTGTATCACAGTATAATGTATTTATATTATAGTCCAGCTGGGGGCGGTAATGCAACACATTGGATGCCAGCCGCCGTTAAACTCTGAAGAAGAAGAAGTCAACACAGCAGAAGTTAACAAAATGGCCTCGCTTCCCTTCGTTCGAGTTGCTCTACTTGTGTCGTTTTCAGTTCTTTTGACAGTAGTGCTGGGGTTCGGACCCCAGCTCTGCTGAATGCCGTCGCTAAATGCTGTGGTTTTCCTGAGACCAGCGTAACAGAGTGCATAGTCGGGGTGTATTTCATTTTTGTACTGTACGTCGCGACACCACGGATCCCCAGAGGATCGATAGAGGTACAGAAGCCTAAAATATCTCACCTGTACTGTGTACCACTGAACGTCGAATGCCTTTTTATGTGTTGTGGGGTTTTGCATTTTATTCCACACTGTCTCTAAACTATGCTGATTTAAAGTTGAATAACGCAGATAAGATATTAATTCATTCAATAATAATATATTATGAAAGATTGGTCCTCGGTAGCTCAATTGGTAGAGCATGGCGCTTGTAACGCCAGGGTAGTGGGTTCGATCCCCGGGAATACGTAAAAATACGTAAAAATGTATGCGCACATGACTGTAAGTCGCTTTGAATAAAAGCGTCTGCTAAATGGATTATTTAAAAAATTGCATATAAAAGTAGCCCACAAAAGTCTGAAATAATGTTGTCAATTCCACAAAGCAGTGCAGTTTCTCAGCTTGCTGTTGCAACTTGCACTCAATTCAAACCCTTTAAAATGACACAGTTTGTGTTGGGTAATCTTACAGAGTTTGTGTTGGGTAATCTTACAGAGTTTGTGTTGGGTAATATTACACAGTTTGTGTTGGGTAATCTTACAGAGTTTGTGTTGGGTAATATTACACAGTTTGTGTTGGGTAATCTTACACAGTTTGTCCATGTTGCAGGTAAAGGGAAAGTCAGTATTCATCACAGGCTGTGACAGTGGTTTTGGTCATGCTACAGCTAAACACCTCCACAAACTGGGCTTCACTGTCTTTGCTGGATGCCTGTTCAAGGTAATGTTATTAGTTTATATTTAGGTAAAATGTCTTCTACCCAAACGTTGATAATGCATTAGACTCTAAGGAAATGGGAAAGTAGGATTTCTGTCTGTAAAATAATAGGCTGGAGCTGTAGATGCTGAGTTTGTGCTCATTGTTGAAATATTCAGACAGCCATATAGTCAGACAGTGTTTGAGTTCATCTGATTCGCTGCCTTTCCTCTCCAGGATAAGGGTGAGAGGGGGTCTAAGGAGCTAGAGGAGATGCAGTCAGATCGGATGAAGGTGGTTCAGCTGGATGTCTGCAGCGAGGAGCAGGTGAACAGAGCTGTGGAGTACGTCAACTCACACCTGGACGACTCACAGAGAGGTACAGAACATCAGTCTCTCTCACTGCCAGACATCAGTGAAAACATGTTTTAAGATATTTTTGCAAATTATTGGAAATGAAGTACAGAAACCTCATTTATTCACACCCCTGAGGCAATACTTAGTAGAAGCACCTTTGGCGGCGATTACAGCTGTGAGTCGTCTTGGGTTTGTCTGTATCAGCTTTGCACATCTGGATTTGGGGATTTTCTCCCGTTCTTCCTTGCAGATTTTCTCAAGCTCTGTTAAGTTCGATGGGGAGCGGCGGTGAACAGCAATCTTGAAGTCTTTCAATGGGATTCATGTCTGGGCTTTGGCTGGGCCACTCAAGGACTCTCACATTCTTGTTCTAAAGCCATTCCAGCGTTGCTTTAGCTGTATGATTGGGGTCATTGTCCTGTTGGAATGTAAATCTTCGCCCCAGTCTAAGGTCATTTTCACTCTGAAGCAGGTTCTCATTAAGGATTTGCCTGTATTTGGCTCCATTCATTGTTCCCTCTATCCTTACCAGTCTCCCAGTCCCTGCCGCTGAAAAGCATCCCCATAGCATTATGCTGCCACGACCATGCTTCACGGTACGGATGGTGTTAGAAGGGTGATCTGTGCCTGGTTTTCAGGCTCTTTGCAATCAGGCCAAAGAGTTACATTTTTGTCTCATCAGGCCACAGAATATTTTGCCTTATGCTCCGTCTATCACGTGCCTTTTCACAAACTCCAGGCTGCTGTCATGTGCCTTTTTCTCAGGAGTAGCTTCCGTCCCATGAAGCCCATATCGGTGAAGTGCTGTAGAGACTGTTTTCCTTCTGGCAGGTTCTCCCATCTCAGCCAAGGAACTCTGTAGTTCTGTCAGAGTGGTCATTGAGTTCTTGGTCACCTCCCTGACCAAGGTCCTTCTTGCCCGGTTGCTCAGTTTGGTCGGACGGCCAGCTCTAGGCAGAGTCTGGGTAGTTCCAAAAACATTCCACATTTTGTTGTTACAGCCTGAATTCAAAATGGATTAAATATAAGTCCAGGGGTATGAATACTTTCTGAAGGCACTCTGTGATATGGTGTCTGAGTATGTATTAAGAAGAGAATGGGCCCCAATATAGACCCATGGGGAACACTGAAGGAGACAGTGCTAATGGCTACGTTCATATCATAACCCCTCTTCTCTCCTCCCCTGACCAGGTCTGTGGGCCGTGGTGAACAACGCAGGTGTGTCTACGTTTGGCGAGGTGGAGTTTACGACCATGGAGACGTACCGCCAGGTGTCAGAGGTCAACCTGTGGGGGGGGTCATCAGGGGTCACCAAGGCCCTCCTGCCCTCGTCCGTAGGGCCAAAGGTCAGGCAACAGACACCAACAGACACATACAGTGGCGATAAAGTCTCCAGCCCCCTGTTAAAATGTCCGGTTTTTGTGATGTAAAAGAATGAGACAAAGGTCAATCATGTCAGAACTTTTTCCACCTTTAATGTGACCTATAATGGGAACAATTCAATTGAAAAACAAACTGAAATCTTCGAGGGGGGAAAAATGACAAATGAAAAGCTTCCAATAACCTGGTTGCATCAGTGTGCACACCCTCTTATAACTGGGGATGTGGCTGTGATCAGAATTAACCAATCACATTAAAACTCGTGTTAAATAGAAGTCATTACACACCTGCCATCATTTAAAGTGACTGATTAATCACAAATAAAGTTCAGCTGTTCTAGTAGGATTTTCCTGACATTTTCTTAGTTGCATCTCAGAGCAAAAGCCATGGTCCGCAGAGAGATTCCAAGGCATCAGAGGGATGTCATTGTTGAAAGATATCAGTCAGGAGAAGGGTACAAAATAATTTCCAAAGCATTACATATACCATGGAACACAGTGAAGACAGTCATCATCAAGTGGAGAAAATATGGCACAACAGAGACATTACCAAGAACTGGACGTCCCTCCAAAATTTATGAAAAGAGGAGAAGAAAAACTGGTCGGGGAGGCTTCCAAGAGGCCTACAGCAACATTAAAGGAACTGCAGGAATTTCTGGCAAGTATTGGCTGTGTGCTACATGTGACAACAATCTCCCGTATTCTTCATATGAATGGGCCATGGGGTAGGGTGGCAAGACGGAAGCCTTTTCTTACAAAGAAAAACATCCAAGCCCGGCTGAAGTTTGCAAAAACAAGTGGGAAAGTCCCCCCAAAACACGTGGGAAAATGTGTTATGGTCTGATGAAACCAAGATTGAACTTTTTGGCCATAATTCCAAAAGGTATGTTTGGCGCAAAAACAACACTGCACATCACCCAAAGAACACCATACCCACATCACCCAAAGAACACCATACCCACAGTGAAGCATGGTGGTGGCAGCATCATGCTTTGGGACTGTTTTTCTTCAGCTGGAACCGGGGCCTTAGTCAAGGTGGAGGGAATTATGAACAGTTCCAAATACCAGTGACAGGACTCTGCACACTCACACACTCTGACACTCCAACACACACACATTTATACTGACTCTACACACACTCACACCCAATCATCAAATACACTGCTGCTACTCTGTTTATCATATATCCTGATGCCTCGTCACCTTACCCCAATACATATCTACAATGAGGGAAAAAAGTATTTGATCCCCTGCTGATTTTGTATGTTTGCCCACTGACAAAGACATGATCAGTCTATAATTTTAATGGTAGGTTTATTTGAACAGTGAGAGACAGAATAACAACAAAAAAAATCCAGAAAACCGCATGCCAAAAATGTTATAAATTGATTACATTTTAATGAAGGAAATAAGTATTTGACCCCTCTCAATTAGAAAGATTTCTGGCTCCCAGGTGCTTACAGGTAACAAGCTGAGATTAGAGTACACTCTTAAAGGGGAGTGCTCTATTCTCAGTTTGTTACCTGTATAAAAGACACCTGTCCACAGAAGCAATCAATCAATCCGATTCCAAACTCTCCACCATGGCCAAGACCAAAGAGCTCTCCAAGGATGTCAGGGACAAGATTGTAGACCTACACAAGGCTGGAATGGGGATACAAGACCATCGCCAAGCAGCTTGGTGAGAAGGTGACAACAGTTGGTGTGATTATTCGCAAATGGAAGAAACACAAAAGAACTGTCAATCTTCCTCGGCCTGGGGCTCCATGCAAGATCTCACCTCGTGGAGTTGCAATGATCATGATAACGGTGAGAAATCAGCCCAGAACTACACGGAAGGATCTTGTCAATGATCTCAAGGCAGCTGGGACCATAGTCACCAAGAAAACAATTGGTAACACACTACGCCGTGAAGGACTGAAATCCTGCAGAGCCCGCAAGGTCCCCCTGCTCAAGAAAGCACATATACAGGCCCATCTGAAGTTTGCCAATGAACATCTGAATGATTCAGAGGAGAACTGGGTAAAAGTGTTGTGGTCAGATGAGAAGAGCTCTTTGGCATCAACTCAACTCGCCGTGTTTGGGAGGGAGGAGGAATGCTGCCTATGACCCCCCAAGAACACCCATCCCCACCGTCAAACATGGAGGTGGAAACATTATGCTCTTTGGTGTTTTTCTGCTAAGGGGACAGGACAACTTCACCGCATCAAAGGGACGATGGACGGGGCCATGTACCGTCAAATCTTGGGTGAGAACCTCCTTCCCTCAGCCAGGGCATTGAAAATGGGTCGTGGATGGGTATTCCAGCATGACAATGACCCAAAACACACGGCCAAGGCAACAAAGGAGTGGCTCAAGAAGAAGCACATTAAGGTCCTGGAGTGGCCTAGCCAGTCTCCCAGACCTTAATCCCATAGAAAATCTGTGGAGGGGAGCTGAAGGTTCGAGTTGCCAAACGTCAGCTTCGAAACCTTAATGACTTGGAGAAGATCTGCAAGAGGAGTGGGACAAAATCCCTCCTGAGATGTGTGCAAACCTGGTGGCCAACTACAAGAAACGTCTGACCTCTGTGATTGCCAACAAGGGTTTTGCCACCAAGTACTAAGTCATGTTTTGCAGAGGGGGTCAAATACCCTTATTTCCCTCATTTTAAAATGCAAATCAATTTATAACATGTGTTTTTCTGGATTTTTTTGTTGTTATTCTGTCTCTCACTGTTCAAATAAACCTACCATTAAAGTTATAGACTGATCATGTCTTTGTCAGTGATCAAACGTACAAAATCAGCAGGGATCAAATATTTTTTCACCCCCTCACTGTACCTCCATCACTCCAGTATCCCTGCACATTGTTAATATGGTACTGGAACTGACCCTGTATATAGTCACCTTACCCTATACATATCTACCTCCATCACTCCAGTATCCCTGTCACCTTACCCCCTATACATATCTACCTCCATCACTCCAGTATCCCTGCAATTGTTAATATGGTACAGGAACTGACCCTGTATATAGTCACCTGACCCCTATACATATCTACCTCCATCACTCCAGTATCCCTGCACATTGTTAATATGGTACTGGAACTGACCCTGTATATAGTCACCTGACCCCTATACATATCTACCTCCATCACTCCAGTATCCCTGCACATTGTTAATATGGTACTGGAACTGACCCTGTATATAGTCACCTTACCCCTATACATATCTACCTCCATCACTCCAGTATCCCTGCACATTGTTAATATGGTACAGGAACTGACCCTGTATATAGTCACCTTACCCCTATACATATCTACCTCCATCACTCCAGTATCCCTGCACATTGTTAATATGGTACTGGAACTGACCCTGTATATAGTCACCTTACCCTATACATATCTACCTCCATCACTCCAGTATCCCTGCACATTGTTAATATGGTACAGAAACTGACCCTGTATATAGTCCCCTTACCCCTATACATATCTACCTCTATCACTCCAGTATCCCTGCACATTGTTAATATGGTACTGGAACTGACCCTGTATATAGTCACCTTACCCCTATGTATATCTACCTCCATCACTCCAGTATCCCTGCACATTGTTAATATGGTACTGGAACTGACCCTGTATATAGTCACCTGACCCCTATACATATCTACCTCCATCACTCCAGTATCCCTGCACATTGTTAATATGGTACTGGAACTGACCCTGTATATAGTCACCTGACCCCTATACATATCTACCTCCATCACTCCAGTATCCCTGCACATTGTTAATATGGTACAGGAACTGACCCTGTACAGTGCCTTCGGAAAATATTAAGACCTCTAGACGTTTTCCACATTTTGTTACGTTACAGCCTTATTGTAAAATGGATTCCTCATCAATCTACACACAATACACCCCATAATGACAAAGCGAAAACAGAAATACCTTATTTACATAAGTATTCAGACCCTTTGCTATGAGACTCGAAATTGAGCTCAGGTGCATCCTGTTTCCATTGATCACCCTTGAGATGTTTCTACAACTTGATTGGAGTCCACCTGTGGTAAATTCAATTGATTGGACATGCCATGGGGCGGCGCGCAATTGGCCCAGCGTCGTCCAGGGTAGGGAAGGGAATGGCCGGCAGGGATGTAGCTCAGTTGGTAGAGCATGGCGTTTGCAACGCCAGGGTTGTGGGTCTCGATTCCCACAGGGGTATGAAAAAAAATAATGTATGTCGCTCTGGATAAGAGCGTCTGCTAAATGACGTAAATGTAAATGTAAAATTTGGAAAGGCACACACCTCTCTATATAAGGTCCCATAGTTGACAGTTCATGTCAGAGCAATAACCAAGCCGTGAGTTCGATGGAATTGTCTTTAGAGCTCCGAGACAGGATTGTGTCGACGCACAGATCTGGGGAAGGGTCCCAAAAAATGTCTGCAGCATTGAAGGTCCCCAAGAACACAGTGGCCTCCATCATTCTTAAAAGGAATATGTTTTTTAGAACCACCAAGACTCTTCCTAGAGCTGGCCGCACGGCCAAACTGAGCAATCGCGGGAGAAGGGCCTTGGTCAGGGAGGTGACCACGAACCCGATGGACAATCTGACATTGCTCCAGAGTTCCTCTGTGGAGATGGGAGAACCTTCCAGAAGGACAACCATCTTCATAGCACTCCACCAATCTGGCCTTTATGGTAGAGTGGCCAGACGGAAGCCACTCCTCAGTAAAAGGCACATGACAGCCCGCTTGGAGTTTTCCAAAAGGCACCTAAAGGACTCTCAATCCATGAGAAACAAGATTCTCTGGTCTGATGAAACCAAGATTGAGCTCTTTGGCCGGAATGCCAAGTGTCACGTCTGGAGGAAACCTGGCACCATCCCTACGGTGAAGCATGGTGGTGGCAGCATCATGCTGTGGGGATGTTTTTCGGCAGCAGGGACTGGGAGACTAGTCAGGATCGAGGGAAAGATGAACAGAGCAAAGTACAGAGAGATCCTTGATGAAAACCTGCTCCAGAGCGCTCAGGACCTCAGACTGGGGCGAAGGTTCACCTTCCAACAGGACAACGACCCTAAGCGCACAGCCAAGACAACACAGGAGTGGCTTCGGGACAAGTCTCTGAATGTCCTTAAGTGGTCCAGCCAGACACCGGACTTGAACCCGATCTAACATCTCTGGAGAGACCTGAAAATAGCTGTGCAGCGACGCTCCCCATCCAACCTGACAGAGCTTGAGAGGATCTGCAGAGAAGAATGGGAGAAACTCCCCAAATAAAGGTATGCCAAGCTTGTAGCGTCATACCCAAGAATACTCGAGGCTGTAAACGCTGCCAAAGGTGCTTCAACAAAGTACTGAGTGAAGGGTCTGAATACTTAATACTTAACAAAAAGTAATACAGCTGCACCATCGAGAGCATCCTGACTGGTTGCATCACCGCCTGGTATGGCAACTGCTCGGCCTCCGACCGTAAGGCACTACAGAGGGTAGTGCGTACGGCCCAGTACATCACTGGGGCCAAGCTTCCTGCCATCCAGGACCTCTATACCAGGCGGTGTCAGAGGAAGGCCCTACAAATTGTCAAACTCCAGCCACCCTAATCATAGACTGTTCTCTCTGCTACTGCACGGCAAGCGGTACCGGAGTGCCAAGTCTAGGTCCAAAAGACTTCTCAACAGCTTCTACCCCCAAGCCATAAGACTCCTGAACAGCTAATCATGGCTACCCAGACTATTTGCACTGCCCCCCCACCCCACCCCCACCCCCTCTTTTACGCTGCTGCTACTCTGTTAATTATTTATGCATAGTCACTTTAACTCTACCCACATGTACATATTACCTCAATTACCTCGATTAACCACGTATACCCATATGTATTTTATTTTACTGCTGCTCTTTAATTATTATTTAAATGTTTTAGTTATCTATACTTTTCTTAACTGCATTGTTGGTTAAGGGCTTGTAAGTAAGCGTTTCACTGTAAGGTCTACACCTGTTGTATTCGGCGCATTTGACAAATTCAATTTGATTTGAAATGGCACATTAATGTTTTATAAATAAGCAACATTTTCTCAACCTGTTTTTGCGTTGTCATTGTGTGTAGATTGATGAGGGGGGGGAAAAACAATTTAATCAATTTTAGAATAAGGTTGTAACGTAACAAAATTTTGAAAAAGTCAAGGGGTCTGAATACTTTCTGAATGCACTGTAGGTAATAACCTAATGCCACTGTGTTGTTAAATAGGTATTTATCTATGTAATAACCTAATGCCACTGTGTTGTTAAATAGGTATTTATCTATGTAATAACCTAATGCCACTGTGTTGTTGAATAGGTATTTATCTATGTAATAACCTAATGCCACTGTGTTGTTAAATAGGTATTTATCTATATAATAACCTAATGCCACTGTGTTGTTAAATAGGTATTTATCTATATAATAACCTAATGCCACTGTGTTGTTAAATAGGTATTTATCATGTAATAACCTAATGCCACTGTGTTGTTGAATAGGTATTTATCTATATATAACCTAATGCCACTGTGTTGTTAAATAGGTATTTATCTATATAATAACCTAATGCCACTGTGTTGTTAAATAGGTATGTATCTATATAATAACCTAATGCCACTGTGTTGTTAAATAGGTATTTATCTATATAATAACCTAATGCCACTGTGTTGTTAAATAGGATTTATCTATAATAACCTAATGCCACTGTGTTGTTAAATAGGTATTTATCTATATAATAACCTAATGCCACTGTGTTGTTAAATAGGTATTTATCTATGTAATAAACCTAATGCCACTGTGTTGTAATAGGTATTTATCTATGTAATAACCTAATGCCACTGTGTTGTTAAATAGGTATTTATCTATATAATAACCTAATGCCACTGTGTTGTTAAATAGGTATTTATCTATGTAATAACCTAATGCCACTGTGTTGTTAAATAGGTATTTATCTATGTAATAACCTAATGCCACTGTGTTGTTAAATAGGTATTTATCTATGCTAATAACCTAATGCCACTGTGTTGTTAAATAGGTATTTATCTATGTAATAACCTAATGCCACTGTGTTGTTAAATAGGTATTTATCTATGTAATAACCTAATGCCACTGTGTTGTTAAATAGGTATTTATCTATGTAATAACCTAATGCCACTGTGTTGTTAAATAGGTATTTATCTATATAATAACCTAATGCCACTGTGTTGTTAAATAGGTATTTATCTATATAATAACCTAATGCCACTGTGTTGTTAAATAGGTATTTATCTATGTAATAACCTAATGCCACTGTGTTGTTGAATAGGTATTTATCTATGTAATAACCTAATGCCACTGTGTTGTTAAATAGGTATTTATCTATGTAATAACCTAATGCCACTGTGTTGTTGAATAGGTATTTATCTATGTAATAACCTAATGCCACTGTGTTGTTGAATAGGTATTTATCTATGTAATAACCTAAATGCCACTGTGTTGTTGAATAGGTATTTATCTATATAATAAGCCTAATGCCACTGTGTTGTTGAATAGGTATTTATCCTATATAATAACCTAATGCCACTGTGTTGTTGAATAGGTATTTATCTATATAATAACCTAATGCCACTGTGTTGTTAAATAGGTATTTATCTATGAATAACCTAATGCCACTGTGTTGTTAAATAGGTATTTATCTATGTAATAACCTAATGCCACTGTGTTGTACAAATAGGTATTTATCTATGTAATAACCTAATGCCACTGTGTTGTTGAATAGGTATTTATCTATGTAATAACCTAATGCCACTGTGTTGTTAAATAGGTATTTATCTATATAATAACCTAATGCCACTGTGTTGTATAAATAGAGGTATTTATCTATATAATAACCTAATGCCACTGTGTTGTTAAATAGGTATTTATCTATGTAATAACCTAATGCCACTGTGTTGTTAAATAGGTATTTATCTATATAATAACCTAATGCCACTGTGTTGTTAAATAGGTATTTATCTATGTAATAACCTAATGCCACTGTGTTGTTAAATAGGTATTTATCTATATAATAACCTAATGCCACTGTGTTGTTGAATAGGTATTTATCTATATAATAACCTAATGCCACTGTGTTGTTGAATAGGTATTTATCTATATAACTTCAACCTAATGCTCTGGTGTTGTTGAATAGGCATTTCATCTATATAATAACCTAATGCCACTGTGTTGTTGAATAGGTATTTATCTATATAATAACCTAATGCCACTGTGTTGTTGAATAGGTATTTATCTATGTAATAACCTAATGCCACTGTGTTGTTGAATAGGTATTTATCTATATAATAACCTAATGCCACTGTGTTGTTAAATAGGTATTTATCTATGTAATAACCTAATGCCACTGTGTTGTTAAATAGGTATTTATCTATATAATAACCTAATGCCACTGTGTTGTTGAATAGGTATTTATCTATGTAATAACCTAATGCCTGTGTTGTTAAATAGGTATTTATCTATATAATAACCTAATGCCACTGTGTTGTTAATATAGGTATTTATCTATATAATAACCTAATGCCACTGTGTTGTTAAATAGGTATTTATCTATATAATAACCTAATGCCACTGTGTTGTTAAATAGGTATTTATCTATGTAATAACCTAATGCCACTGTGTTGTTGAATAGGTATTTATCTATATAATAACCTAATGCCACTGTGTTGTTGAATAGGTATTTATCTATGTAATAACCTAATGCCACTGTGTTGTTGCAGGTCGTGTGGTCAACCTGGCCAGTATGTATGGGCGGATGGGCAATGCCCTGCGTTCTCCGTACTGCGTGTCCAAATATGGTCTGGAAGCGTTCTCCGACTGTCTACGTTACGAGATGAAGGCCTGGGGTCAAGGTCTCCGTCATCGAGCCGGGAACTTCATTGTGGGCCACGGGCATCCTGGACGCGGGACATTGTGGCGACCACGGCTGACAAACTGTGGAGAGAGGCGCCCCCTGGTGTCCAGGAGGACTATGGCCACGCCCACTTCGACAGACACATGGCGATGATGAGGTCGTACTGTAGCAGCGGACAGAAGGATGTCCAACCCGTCCTAGATGACATCACCGACGCCATCACGTCACACCGCCCGTTCACGCGCTACAACCCCATGGAGCCTCATTGGTGGATCAGGATGCAGGTGATGACACACCTGCCTGCCGTCATCGCTGACCGCCTCTACTTCTGATTGGGAGGATTTCCATACGTACAGTACATCATATGGCATTAGGGTTCCGTTTCACTTTAAAGTCTTAAATTGGGGAATTCCCAATGGAAAATTACAAGCTATCGATTCTCAATTTGTGAATTTAATTTGAATGAATTACCTGAATTGACTGATTTTAAGAATTTCTGTTGGATCATTGGTTCCAGAAACCGTTGCTGTAGCTAAGGATTCCTTGACACTGGAAATCACAAAGTGATTGAGCCTTTATTAACAATATGCACTGTTGTCTTATCTTAAATATATATAGTATTCACCCTCTTGGATTTCTTCACATTTTGTGTTACAAAGTGGGATTAAAGTGGATTTAATTTTCATTTTTAAAAAAAAACGTTTTACACAAAATAATGAAGTGGAAAAAATTATATAAAAATTTCTTAAGTAATGAAAAATGAAGCGCTAATATTTAAGTGATAATGAGAAGCCGGTGTTTGGAGGATATATTGGCACGGGTGTTGTTAGGACCGAGGAGAACACCGGCTTCGAGGGCATTATCACTTTTATACAACGGGTTACATATTTATTCATACCATTTCATCCTTCCACGAGATATAGTCCTGACACAAATCTCCCAAGCCGGCTGGTCGTTGGTTCTAAATGTTCCGTTGCCATAATGGCTGGCAATGATCTTATCCCGCTAGCTAGCCAACTACGGCTAACACCGTCAGTCAAACAGTGGAGCCAGAATAACAAAAGTAGCTGCATTTTGCGTTTAAGCTGTTTTCTAGTGTGTTTTTTGTTTTGTTGGGATACATCTATAACAATGAGCTAATGATATGCGATTTCACCTGGCATAGAACATTAGCTCTCTTGCCAGGCCACTGTTCAGAAGAGAGAGCAAACTACACAGCTAACACAATCACTTTAAACTGAAGCTGGAATGACATCAAAAAATAGCTGCATTTCGTGTTTTTCTATTGACATTTCTTTGTATATATCCATAAAAATGATGCTGATTCATGATTTAGACTGGCTGAGAAACTCTCTGTCTGTCTGCCTGTCTGCCTGTCTGTCTGCCTGTCTGCCTGCCTGTCTGCCTGTCTGTCTGTCTGTCTGTCTGTCTGTCTGTCTGTCTGTCTGTCTGTCTGTCTGCCTGCCTGCCTGTCTGTCTGTCTGTCTCGTCCCGACTCCCGACACGTTCATTACTGTGGGACAGCTGGAGATCAAATGTCAATATTGAAACAACGTTGCAAATGTCGGAGAGACAGACAGCAAGGTTGCTACAAATCTCCACTGTTGAAATCGCAAATGAGCGTGAAAGAATGGGAGATAATGTCTAGATGCTTTTACAGTGTAGATATAATGTATATAAATTGCCTGGCTGGGCTGATGAGACAGTGGTTGAGGCAGTCAGATGGTTTCAGTAAACAGGCATTTTAACGTCATAGATTTAGGCGGTGGCAACTTGTGGAATAGACGCGGGCTGGAATGCCCAGTTTTAACCAATCAGCATCCAGGATTAGACCCACCCGTATAAACCCTGATTTAGATAAGGATTCACCCCCTGAGTCAATACACGTTAGAAACACCTTTGGCAGCGAATACAGCTGTGAGTCTTCTTGGGTTGGATCTAGGGGCCGATTCAGATTATTCAGACTTACCCTATGCCAGCGTGGAATGGTTCAGTAGTTGATTCATCTTAGCGTGGAATGAGTAGTTGGTATTCAGACTTACCCGAGCGTGTAATGGTTCCATTACAACTTATGTGGATCATTCCATTGGCTGCACAGAGTCTCATTAACAGAAATCCCATGCAGTCGTGTTTAGTTCAAACACAGGAATGAGATGTAATCTACACCTCCATTAGGGATGATAGAAATCCTCATTATTTTGTTGAATGATTTTTAAATGTGTGTGTAATTATTTATATAAACACGTTCTTGCTCTGAACTTCTAAGGCAGGTGTGGCTTCGTGACAATGATTCGCAGAGTAGAGCTCACCGATTTTCCCTCCAACAGCAGTTCCACCTCCGCTATGCGAGTGTACTGCTATCAGCGGTTAACGCTTGATGTGAGTTGAATCTAGGCCGCCCTTAGCAACAAGCAGTGAAGCTGCTGTATGTGGCTGCTATGGAAGTGAACGTGATCAGGTGATCAGGGGTGTCATTATTAATTCTGCCGCGATTCTGTTACAAAACGTTTCTTAAGCATATGGAGCGAAACCTGAATTTGTCAATATAAACTCAAGTTTTATTAACAAAACAAAACGTTTTAACCAACTCTGTTTGGACTAATCACCTAGATCAGCTTAGATGCAGGTGAGTGTGCAAGGCGTGTATTGAATGTCAATGTCTGTCACTCTTGATAACCAAATTTTTCTTCGACCTGTGTGCTACTAAAATAAAAACCCTCATTCATAGGCTAAAGCAGCAACCACATGGGGTATAGGGAAAAATGTATATCTAGTAGCCTAAACCTATCAATGCTATAATGAACTGGGTATTTGGCATGGTTTGAGTTTCTTCCTCAGTCAATGTCCAGAAGGGATGTCAGACACTTGTGTTCAGTGGATATGGGAGGTCAAACAATAGTCCTCTGAAGCTGTAATAGAAAGGCGCCACACAGGATGCACAGCTTTAAATATTTAGGTTGTGGGAGTAATCACATGCCTGATCCATCCTCACACTTGTCATGAGCCACCAACTCAGTAGCTATTTTAAAATAACCAAGTGGCTTCATGCAAACATCCTCCGTCAGCCTGGTTCAAAATGATCACTGCATACTTGTTGTGTCTGGGTGGATATGAGACAAAGAAGCTCCCTGGTCTTTGTAGTTTAATCTGTGCTTGAAATGAAGATATGATGAGACCTTGTAGACAAAGGTATGTATAGACAGAGGGTGGTAAAGTCTGCACAAATAACTGTCTTATCAAAACAGTCCATGTTACTGTGTATTGTTGCCTGGGCATTTACTCTAACCACTCCACTCCTAGGGTTTATTTAACAAAGGCTGGAACACTAATGCAAATAGATTACTTTAGCTATTTTTGTTTTGCTAATTTTGTTTAAATGTATTTTATCTTTGACATTGCGAGTATTTTGTAAGATCAATAACATGAAATCAGCAATCAAATCCATTTCAACTTTACTTGAACAAAAAATATGAAACAATCCAAGGGGCTGGAAGAGCTGAGATTCATACTTAGGTGTTTGCTTGAAGTAGCTCTGTGCTGCTGGAATGACTTGTTATCGTCTGACTTGTTATAAATTATGCAGTGCCTTGACATTCATACATGTCGCATCTAAACATGGAAAAGTGTAACTGTCGAAAAGAGAAACTAGCTGTCCAGTGTTAACTGTTATTCTGATAGGCAACCTCTCTGCCCACTGTTGACTGGAGAGGTAAATTTCTCTCTGTTCTACTGTTGGTTCTGGAGAGGTAACCTTCTGTCTGTATCATTGGTCTGAGGAAGGGGGAACTGTTCCATTGTTGGTTCTGAGGGAGGGTAACCCCATGTCTCACTGCTCCACCGCTGGTCTCTGAGGAGGGCAACCGTTCCCACTAAGTTGGTCTGTGGAGGAGGGCAACCTCCTCTGTCTCTCACTGCTGGTCTCTGGAGGAGGGTAACTCTCTCTCTGCTCTACTGTTGGTCTTGAGGAGGGTAACCCTCTCTCTGTTCTATTGTTGGTTCGAGGAGGGTAAAATCTCTCTGTCTTACTGTTGGTTCTGGAGGAGGGTAACTCTTTCTGTTCACTGTTGGTTCTGGGAGGAGGGTAACCTGTTCTACCACTTGAGGAGGGTAATCCTCTGTTCCCACGTTGGTTTGAGGAGGGTAACTGTTCTTACTGTTAATTCAGAGGAGGGCAACCTGTTCCACTGGTCTGCAGGAGGCAACCTCTCTCTGTTCTACTGTTGGAACTTGGAGGAGGAAACCCTCTCTGTTCTAATGGTTAAGTTCCTGGAGAGGGCAACCTCTCTGTCTGCACTGTTGGTTCTGGAGAGGGCAACCTGTTTGACTATATCTGAGGAGGGCGTAACCCCTCTCTGTTCTACTAAATACTTGAGGAGTAACCCTCTCTGTTCTGTCATAGTCTGAGGAGTGGCAACCTCTCTCTGTTCTACTGTTGGTTCTGAGTGAGGGTAACCTCTCTGTTCTACTGTTGGTTCTGAGGAGGTAAACCTGTTCTACTGTTGGTTCTGAGGAGGGCAACCTCTCTCTGCCTACTGTTGGTTCTGGAGGAGGGTAACCTCTCTCTGTTCAACTCTGTTGGTTCTGAGGAGGGTAAACTGTCTTACTGTTGGTCCTGAGGAGGGTAACCTCTCTCTGTTCTACTGTTGGTTCTGGAGGAGTGGCAACCTCTCTGTTCTACTCAAGTGGTTCTGAGGAGGGCAACCTGTTC